>NW_015115237.1:14554-17638 GCF_001443285.1 Poecilia latipinna | reverse complement strand
TTTTCACGAAAATCGGCCCGATTATGATCGGTGACCGATCGATCGGCACACCTCTACTTTTCACTGTATAAAAAGTGTTTTAATGTGTTTGTAAAGTTGTTCACCTTAACATTTGAGTCAGCCTCCAGACGTTTGCTATCCCTGGATCGATCTTCCTCAGCATCCTGTCTGGCTACCTTTACCCTTTCCCTTTGGCTCTTTTCTTAGTCTGCTTGGTGAGTAGAAAAGTTGTGGAAAATGAATTTGAAACAAGCCCTGCGTAGTGATAAATACATTTATACAAGAAAATGCACATCTAGGATGATCAATGTTTTTTTTTTATTATTACTTTGTTGTATTTCTACAAAGTATTAATTGAACATAAAAATCCATCGAATGAAATGACATTTTTTTGTCAAGCAAAATCCTTTTTCAGAAAGACTTACTAACATGGCCTAAATTTAAATTATATAACATAACTAGTAAGATTAAACTTTGTTGCTGCTATTAAAATAGTCTTCCTTAAACTTATTCAATTATTATTATTATTATTACAAAGTTTCTGACTTAGTTCAGCACATGAATGTGCCACTACTGCCCGCCTTGCAACACTTTAAGTTTTCTATATTCTGACGATCTGTGTGGAAACTGTTTTGCAAAAAATAATTCATAAATGTGTTCATAGTAGCGAGAGTTGTGGTTAGCGCGTGAAAACCCAAAACCCTCAGCATCATCTTTGGAACTTCTTGGTGTGGTTTCTAAATAACTTCACAACTGCTGTTGGATGTTAAGTAAGCTAAGTATACAGCTGCTGGTTGGAGATAAACAGCAGATTAGAATACTGTCTATTTATTTATTTAAGGTTGTTTTTCAGTTTATGATTTTTAACTCGTCCTATGTGGCCTCTTTCCCTTTTATGTTTTATTATATCGTCATTTCTCTATTCTTCTGGCAGTGTTCTGGACTCGGAGCTTCCTTCTGCTATATGTTGTCATATCTGGTGGGCCGACCAGTGGTCTACAAATACCTCACAGAGAGAGCGCAGAAATGGTCCCAGCAGGTAATAATTCGTAACAAGAAAATTTCTGAAGAAATTTAGCCGGGGCCTGCCAAAGTGTGCCCGTCGGTTGGAGAATTCTGAAGACATAGAAACAAACGGAAACCAACTTAAAAAACAAAGTTAAACTGAAATTAAATTGTTGTAATTTTATGAATTAATGACTGGTCTATGAATAAAGCAGCAATAGCTCTAGACCAGAGGTGTCCACAGTCGGTCCTCGAGGGCCGGCTCCCTGCGTGTTTTAGTTCTCTCCCTGGTTTAACGCACCTGGATCAAATGATGGATCATTAGAAGTCTAAGAAGAACACTGACTTGCTGAGAAGGTTGTTACTACCACCAGGGAGAGAACTAAAACATGTAGGATGCCGGCCCTCGAGGACCGACTTTGGGCACCCCTGCTCTTGAGAAATATAGTGAAACTGTTGTGTTTTTTTTTTTTTTTTTTTTTTTGTTGTTTGTACTTGGAATGTTTTTAAAAGTTTCTTTTTTGTGGTAATGTTTCACCAAGGTAGGAATAAGTTTCTTCTTTTTTTTCTTTACTTGTTGGCAGGTTGACAAGCATAGAGATCATTTAATCAATTACATCATCTTCCTGAGGATAACCCCTTTTCTTCCAAACTGGTTCATTAACATCACCTCTCCGGTCATCAATGTGCCTTTGGGGGTGTTCTTCATCGGCACCTTCCTCGGTAACATCCTGTGTGCTTTCTATTTCATTTTCCTGTTGGTGAGATCAGTTGTTTCTGACTTGCTTGCGTCTACCCCGGCTGCCTGACAGGAGTGGCCCCGCCGTCCTTCGTAGCGATCAACGCCGGAACAACGCTGTACAAGCTCACCACAGCCGGCGAGGCCGTGTCCTGGAACTCCCTGGCCGTGCTCGGCATCCTCGCCATTCTCTCCATCTTGCCCGTCTGCTTCCAGAAAAAGCTGCAGCAGAAACTCGAGTAGGACTCTTCGAACACCTCAGCATCTCATTCGCCGACTGACCCCACGGTTCCCTTTGCTCGGCTCAGGACCTCAGCCGTCGCAGTGTAGCTGCTTTCGCGTCAGTCTCGTGCGCAGCTGCTGGCGTGTCGTTCGTGGAGAAGTCAACAAGCACTGATCACAAAATGCATGCTGTGGTGGATTTTTTTTTTTTTTTTCTTTTCTCATGCTAAGCAACGTGTAAACTACTTCTGTGCAGAATTACTTCCTGCGACTCATGTTGCTGATTCTGGCACAGTTTGTAAATAAGAAACTAGATTTATTTGTTTTTATTTAAGGCACTGCTTGTTTTTTATTCTTTCCAGACAAGTACAGGTGCTACTGGTAGGATGCTTTCATGGTTTTGCTGCAGTGCACAGGTTGTTATTCTGTCTACAGCAGTCCCATTAGTATCTTATGGAAACTGTAGTGAACATCCACCTTTAAAGTCACCAGAGCAACTGTTGCCTATGTCTAGCTGAATAACACCTTCCAAATGGTCAAGTCTTTAATTCTATTAATATTTATTTGAACATTTTTGTGTCTGGTTTTATCTCAATTATCTGTATCACCACAGCAATAATGTTACACTGTTCTGTTTTGATTTTATTTTTTGAATGCCTAATTTTTTTAGGTAAAAAATGGATGTTCTAACTAAAATTGTGCCTGGATTCACTGCCACACTGTTCTCGTTTAAACCTCTATGTTAATATAAGCAGCCTAAAGAAGGACTTTGCTTCCCCCCCCCAAGCATGCCTAAGGTTAATGTTTCTTTTCCTGAGAAGATTTCCAGGGATTGATACTCTTCTGCTATCTTTAACTTATTCAAAGTAAATATTAATGAGAAGGGGTTTATGCTATTAAGAGACCTGTATTTGTACACTTAAAAACACTATTGACTTTGAAAATGGAACTTATCTATTTGGTGAGGGAAATCAATAAATCATGATAAATGCAATCTTATTCCATTTTCCTATCTAGTCAAAAACTTCTGACTTCAAAAATCCCCCCCCCCCCCCAAAAAAAAAAAAAAAAAAGGAAATTTTTTTTTTTTTTTAAAATAAGTTTTTTTTTTTTTCCCC
>NW_015115237.1:0-10894 GCF_001443285.1 Poecilia latipinna | reverse complement strand
AAATTTTTTTCCTTTTTCCTATCAAAGAAAAAACTTTCGACTTAAAAAAACCCCCCCCCCCCCAAAAAAAAAAAAATGCAGGTACATTTTGATTGCTATTACAATGATGTTTTCTACTTAGTCCCATTACCAGCCCCAGACTGAATATTTATTTGTTCTTAAAAGTATTTTATTCCTAAAAAAAAGAGAATTTTTGTTGTCCCCTTTTTCATTTATTTAAATTGCAGTATTACTCTGTGCTGAGTAGTGAAATCCTTCCGTTTCTGTAACAAACTGATACGTTTCTTTCTGTCCAGATTAAGCCTTTTTTAAATCGCCAATTAAAATAATTTTACTTTGCAATTAAAGTGTCTGTAAAAAGAGCATGTTTCTTTTCTTTTTTTTTTTGTAGATGCTTGATGTTGAATTTCACAAGTATGAAGTTTTAATGGATGGGTTAGTTTATTGCATTCTTTGTGTTCATAAAACATCAAGTTCACTTGAATGACAATGTTTCTCTTTCGCATCTCAATTATTGTCTGCTATACTTCAAATAAAAAACCCGACAAAAAACATACCTTGAAATAGAGCAAGAGATTTCACACAACTAAAGTGTGAATAGTGCCACCAAGTGGTGATGATTGGTTATTCATATTCAAGTTCACTTGCAGAGCTTTTAGGAGGGATTTTAGATTCCTAAAAATTTGGCGACCGGCAGTTTCGGGTTTTTAAAATTGATATTACGAAAATGTACAGATCAGAGCCCCTGTCCTGCGTAGCAGAAACAATTTGGTCCTGTGTCTAGATACTTTAGAAAACGACTAATTAACTTTACACTTTAATAAGTACAATAAGAATGGCTATCTGTATATCAGCAACCCTTTGATTCTAACATCCTCTTCAGAAATAAAAGAATATAGCAAAGATATACTCTGCAGCCTTTATAAATAATAATTGGGGACCGATATCTGTTAACATGTTCTGAAAGCTGAAAATGTTGCCACTTCCCAAGCATTTCACAGAAATATTCTCACTTTAATATTCACAAGTTCCCATGTATTTAGGTTTCAAATGCATTAAGATAGGTTAACCTTTTAGGTATTTAATCTTTACTTAGAAGAAAATTTATTTGAGACAGTTACTCATGTAAGTTAAGTTTGTTCGTTAATTTAGAAGCTAATGTTAGAAATTTAATTCAATTCTCATTTTAAAGCTTGTGACAATTTTAAGAGCCCTTGGAACTTTTAATTTGAAGGGTGTTTTATTTTGAAGGAGACGTGAGCGGATGTGTGCGGATCGGCTGTGCCTATTGCGGGTTCAGCAGCTAAATATGAGTGCAGATTTTCGAGCCTCGCAGTAGCGTCTCGCACATAATGGCCAAGAGAAATCACTTTTCCGAGTTACTTTAATATGCTCGGTGTTCCAGGTGTGAGGGCATCACCGGACCAGTCTCAAAATGACCACCGGCTTCAGCTCCGGTTCCTCCCGTTTCGCAGATTATTTTGTGATCTGCGGACTCGACACCGAAAGCGGGCTGGAACCCGACGAACTGTCCGGTAAGCCTATTAGCCGTTGGGATAAAATGTCGTGTTGATGCTGGGCGAAATAAGGAAAAACTAGATTGTTAAACGTGTGTTTCTAGAATATATATTTTTTCTTTTGGGGCTCTTTGTTCTCTCTTGTACTCACTCTTGTTTATTTGTGTGTTTTTAAGATGTAATGTCGGCTGTTGAGGTGAAAGCGGATCGAGTATAATAACGCTGGGCCTAGTTTACCTTCTCTCCGCCTGTTTGTTTGTAACGCTCGATTAGGATAGACGGGATTACTGACTGGTTATTCCTCTTTATCTCATTTTAATTCAGTGGTTGTCCTTAACCTCCTCTCTGTCCGTGTTGGGGTGTGCTGTAATAAACATTTTAAAGTGAAAAACACTCAGCTTTCAATGCACTTTAGAGCTGAGTACGTATATTTGTTAACAGTTGTGTGCCTGTTACAATTATGTAAAGAGAAGACATGAAAATAGTCATGCACACATGATGTAGTTCAGACTGTCAGATGCCCCCTACACAATACCAGCATCCACCAGAGACACGCTGTACTTGTAACATTTTAAAAGGGCACACCCTTCCATTCAAAAACAATGACATAAATAGCTTAAATGCCTAATCTTAGCACAATAGTCCGTCACACATCTGTTATTTTTCCCCCCCTGATGGACCCCTTTTATTGTGTTTTTTTTTTTTTTTTTTCAGCAAAAGTATTGTGATTGAAAGAGACATCTGCAGCATATAGTTTGGGAGCTGAAGTGATAGGGTACAAGTAATTGAGACTTTCAGGGAAAATCTTCACCCCGGCCTCCCACTGTGAAGAAGATTTGATGGCATTTGTTATGCTGTGGGGGAGACACTTTGCTGCCATGGCGAGTGATTAGTTTAAATGCAACGATGAAGTGTGACGTGAGTGGCAAACACTGAGTACAAGTGATTGGCACATTGGTGTGGTGATGACCAGGACGGTGATGTCAGGGCAGGCATGTGGTATTAAATCACCAGATCTCAGCTCAACTGACATGCAGGGCTGATGTTTGCCTCCGAAACTAAAACACAAACTGAGAAAATATCTCTTTATTGCCTGCTGACAATGAAACAGACCCGAAGCACTGTCAGTACTTTAGACAGCGACTGTACAGCAACAAATTTAGCTAAATATTTTGAATTCAAGGATAGCTTACCTTTGACGTAAGAAGCCTAATCACTGTTTTCAAATTTAAATACAGGACTTTATATCTTGTGCTTCAGTTAACAAAGTCTGCTTTGGGAAGTTTCATTTCCTTTAAGTGTTTTTTTTTGTTGCTGTTTTATGACATTTAGCTTTTTAAGATGGACCGGGCCTATTGGTGCTAATGTCAGGGTTTTCCATACTATCGCCAGTGTGTTAACAACACTTTATGGGGAAACCCTGAATGCTAAACAACTAACAACCGGCGTACTGACCTTAGATTATATCTTTAAGACTATATTTGCATTCAAATGTCCCATTATGCTTATTAATACTGAAACTTCTTGTTCTGGTACTGAAACTTCTTGTTCTGGTTTGTAAAAACGACTCTTTTTGACTTAAAACGGGTATCAACTGGTGCTAGAATTCCATTTATTTTCAGTCTTGTTTAATTGGGCAACCTTGAACATTTTGCTGTCTGAAAACAGGAACCAATTAAAATTTGTGACATTTTCCTGTTATCTTGTTTCTGTCTCATTCAAGTGTGATTTACTGTGACTCGACAGGTAGTGAAAGGCCTTCTGAGGCTGCTGTAGCTGAAGGAAACTTCTTCCCTCCTTAAAGTGATAACCACACCAAAAATCGTTTAATGTGCTTCTCCTTTTTACTTCCTTTCTCAAGTTCCTGTTTACAGCTTTAAGGACAAATTCACTGAGTTTATAGGATGAACTAAAACTTAAGAGCATGCAGTCTCCTTTTTGTAACCAGGGAATATGGTTACCTAGATCTTAACATTTCATCCTTGATGGTGATACTAATAAAAGCGCCCCACACCATTTTCAATATCACAGAAACCTTCTTTTGAAAGGACAGAAATCTTTCTAGAAAATGCCCCCAGAAGCATACAACTATAGGCAGTATAAAGATATTGACGCCATCTTTATTGGGGTAAGACCAATGAATAGAAGGCAATTTAGCACCCATTTAGAAAAAAAAAAAAATAAATTTAAAGTGTTACTTTTCTGTAAAGCAATACATTAAACACACCCTTCATAAAAAGTATGTATATTGAATTCAGTTAAGCAGATAATTGGAAATACCTTTTTTGTTATGAAATAAGCATAGGTGTGGCCCATGCCACAGTGTAGAAAAATCCAGTCTGTACAAATGAATGAATGAATATACTTTATTAACCCTACTGGGAAATTCACAAAGTATTTAGCAGCAGACCTGTTCAGTTTCTGGTAATTTTCTGGTAATCAAGTTTTATCAACTTGAGTAAGCTAGATCCGTAAAAAGTCAGATCGCCCTGGGTTCTGACTGGTTTCTGCTCACCGTTGTTGACGCATTGTCATTTTAACATCGCAGTGGGGCTATCAGTAAGTTGTCAAAATTGAAATAGAAAGCGTTATGCCATGTGGCCGTACAAGTTTTGTTCTGGAATATGCAAGAGCTTTACGTAGCTTCTCGCATTCATCTTAAACAACGGAGCTTCTGTATTTAAGACGCTTTACTGGCATAAAGGTGCTAGCATGATGACTTACTGGCTTCCTTCAGCTTTTTTGACTTTCCTGCCTTATAAGCGATATACCGCCAGTCAAAATGTTTGCTTTTTTTCCACTGACGAGGGCCACAAAGGTTCTTCTCCAGATGTGCTTGCCATGTTGTGGAAGTTGAACTGTAGATGACAATGCGCTAACCAATTGTCAATTCCTAGCACCACGTTGCTGTTCTGATTCTTATCCATGATTGTTCAGGTGAGCTCTTGCAAGTGAGGGAAGGTAACGTCTGTGTCATTCTGCTACTGTACAGCATTCTGTACCAAATATTGATTTTTGCATCAATATTTGATGCAAAGTAGAATCTTTTTAAAGTAATATGTTGACAACTATACTATGCACAATCTTAAGCAGACACGAGGTTGTTTTGTTTTCTGACCACTGATCAATTTTGAAGTTCGTCTCATCTGCTTGTCTTCTGTTTTAAGTTGGCTTTAAATTTAATGTTCATTATAAAATTATAATTCATTATTTATACAACACAGTTGAAGCCAAATCTAATTTTTTTTCTCCATTAAGCAAAAACAATAGGCTTTGTGGTTGTAACACAAGTGAAATCTAAATATGTGTGGGCAGAAGAAATGCTGTATTGGGATTCCTGTTTTTCAGAATGTTCTTCAGTGTTACTAAATAGTGACTTTTTTTTTTATTGTGGTTGATCAGATCAAAGTTATTTTCATAGCTAGTAGATGGCAGCATGAACTGAGTGTCAGACATGTGCAGAATAATTTTTTACACATTCCTAAAAATGTACCTTACTGTCACTGTGTATGATTTTGATCATGTTTTTAAAAATCACCTTTTTTTTTTTTTTTTAAAGTTGACTTCATTGCATAGGAAGTGCCTGTTTTCCCCAGGTGTGTGATAACACTTCTTTTAAGTCTCTGTGCAGAGACAGAAAATGCAACCCACCGAAACCTTGCTCAGACGCACAGCCTGGAGCTTTGAGGTCAAACATCTCTGATGTTCTACTTACAGCCCTTTGCTGCTGTTTACTGTAGAAAGAGGTTAGGGGCTTGCCCTTATCAACTGTTTCAGTTATGACTTGAAGAAAGGAAATGGTGTGGAAATTCCATTGTCACGGGCTGCAGATAAATGTTTGTTGTAGGTACGCTGTTCCTAGAAGTTCTCATTTTTGCCAAGTCAGGAATAAATAAATGGCTTTGCAAGAAGGTTTCAGTTTTCTAGATGCAGTGGATTAGATTTTCTTTGACAAGAGCTGCATGTAATTTTTCAGAATGCACATGAGAAAAAAAGATACTCAGGATGTTCATAAATGCTGTTGTTTTTCTGTTATCTCTAATAAGGTTGCCTGAGTCAGTTGGGTAGAAATGCAAAAAGGGGATTTCTGTAGCTGGTTGCTTGTAGAAAGGTCAAGTCGGTATCCCTGAGTTGTTTCGGTCAAGATTAGAGATGAACCAGTCAATCAGCCAAAGATTTTTTTCCCCTGATTGGCTCTAATATGTGGTCAGCGGGTAAAATGCTGTAAAATCCGACAGTTTTTTTTTCTGCTACTCGGTTTCAAAACTAAGAACTTTGACCAGATTTCTAGAAATGCTTCGATCAGATGGGTTTGATCATGTTTGACTGAAGAAATGCGTTTAGATGCAGAAACGGGGAATCTTATAATTCCTATTTGTGTTTGTTTTAGGATGGGATTCATACATTTCAAGTCTATTAAAGAAAACCCTGCTCTCTTTGTCATTCTGCATTTTCAAAAGTTTTCTTAAATCCAAACATTTGAGGAGCACTGCTTTTGTCGTTCCGTTATTCCGAACGTTCATATTGAACGACTTAACTGAGTTTAGGGTGCTAACTTGGCTCAAACAAACTGCTGGCTGGTGATTGATACTGTGAATGAAATAAGCAATCTCTTTCTCTTTTTGTTGGGTTCTCTCCAGGGAATTAAATGAAACTCTTTGTGTGATTTATCCTTAATATGATGTGAAGTGTTAACTCATGTACAGTGAAGGGAAAAAAAAAAAAAAAGACGACAAAGAAATGGATTAAAAAAATTTCTTTCGGCTCAGCGTTTGGCAGCACACTCGGGACTTGATTTGCATATGTATGACCCTGCGGCCTCTCGGCGACACTGGAAACAGCAGGAACTGGGGGACATGAGTAAACTCTGTGGACAGGCTCTCTTTATTCAGATGCTAAATATCCTTTTAAATTTTCTGGGCTGCCTCTCTTCAACCCTTCTCTGCAAACAAATGAGGACGAATGGTTCAGCTAGAAAGCTTGCTCAGTTTCATTGATAACTTTTCCTCAGGAGCTTGTTAAAGCAGTTTGGGGATTTTAACAATCTGCCTAGAAATAAATTTCAGGGTTTTTGTTTTTTAGATCAAGAATGACGGCAGTTATCAGTTGTGTGCCTTATTAGTTTAATGCAATAAGATGCAGGATCTCTGATGTACTTTTGCGAAGCAGTTCCCCAAAATGTTGGTTTCTTACTTATGTTATCTTCACATCTTTGACACTCCACCCCCAACACCCCCCCCCCTCAGTGAAATTTCACTTTTAAACTTGAAGTGCTGAGGTGGATCACGTGGACGACTTGGCTTGAAATTGTCATTCATCGAGAATATAGAATGTGACAGACAACGTTTGCCAGCCTCTTGTAGTGCTGGTTGATGGGATGTTGAAATGGTTTTCCTGCAGTGGGAGAACATTTTTCAAATGTTTTGATAAGGGCTAGATGATGTGGCCTAAATTTAGCACCACAATATAGTTTGCATTTATTTGCAACGTACAATGTCTACTGCAAAAATTAAAATCTTGATATTTATTACTATGGCAATGATCAACTCTTTTTCCAACAGCATTTTGCAAGTGTTTTTCCACTTGAGATCTTTAAAATGGTACACTAGACTGGTGAACATGTCAGCAAAAACAGCAAGCCATCACTCGTCATCAGAGACAAATTCAAAGCCGTTTCATGTTTAGTTTCTGTGTTGGGACTGAAGTGTGAAGGTTGCGAACTGAAGAAGGGAGTAGCTGATGCTCAGAGCTCCGGTTATTGTTACATATTTTTTTCTAAACGTTGGCATGTATTTCATGCTGTTCTGCAGGAAGTTGGATTGAGTGCTTCTTAAATACAACTTCACAGGAAGTGAGGTCCATCCCTTTTCTGGTGATCCTGTCTACAGTAGGCGTAAGCGCGTCGGAGCACAGAAGGACCGTAGAACTGTGGGTGGTCTCTGGCTCCTCGTCCGATCACTGCTGCTTTACTACTCCCACCAAATATCCATTTACGTTCTCATGGCATCACAGACCTTTTGAATAAATGACAAAACGAGGAATTATGTGAGCCTAATTGGAGTAATTAGAATTTCATGTCATATTGGGGTCTTTTCTTGGTGTGGCAGATGGTGTCTGATTGGCTGTGAGGTAAGGGGATGCTATAGATTATAGTTTTTGTGGTAATCTTAAGACTTGATGAGCTGTACTAAATTATGAATAAAACTAAAAATATTGAAATGCAATTGAAAAGGCTAGATTACTGATTTGTTTCTTAAAATCCATCTAGATTCTACCATACAGGATTAAGACAAATGGTTCAAAGATTTTTTTTTTTCTTTTACATTTCTACTCAAGAAACACAAACGGTGGTTCCAATAATAGTCAAATATATACATATTATAACTAAATGAGTTCAGTGGTGAGCAGGTTTTGCTGCTGCAGCAATTTTAGTACAAACCGCTAGACAAGATTTTCTTATCTGGAAACTTTCACTTTGGTGGGTTTAATTACTCAGTGCTTGTATCTCTCTTTAGTAATTTGTACATTTTTAATTCCGGTTGTGTTACCGCTTATACAAAAGCGTCAATGTTAGACCACATATATCCTGTTTAAGAAAATTTTACAGACCATTCTACCTTATGTACTCAGATAGCAGAGCTGTCATAACATACTCTAGAATCATGTTTTGCCTCAATTTTTTCAGGTTTTTTTTTTCATATTCTCAAATTGACTTGGAGCTTTGAGAACATCTTTAAGGATTTTTTTAAAAAGTCTAACAAGGTAGATGGGAATGTTTAGTATCAACTTCCTCTGTTTTGCTGCTGATGTGGACTCCGATAAAGGCCTCCCTGTGTTTCACAATCAGTAAACTTTGCTTTTTGAGTGCAAAGTTCAGCCTTTTTGTATATTCCCCTCTGCCTCTCTAAAAGTCGTGGTTACCAATGTGCTCTTATTTTGGCACATTTATTACCAAAAAACCCCCCAATTCTGTTCAGCAGAATTGCATATTAGAAAAATTAAAATTTGACAGCCTGCTCTACATATTTATATATATTTTTCTTAATGATTCATCTGCTTGATTATGTCAAACTGTGATTGCTGCATTTTGAGTAGTAGATAAATCATTGCTCTCAGTTACAAACATCACTCCACAGAGTTTTTTTTTTTGAGGCGCTGTGGCTTAGTTTTAAAGCCAATTGAAAGATTGTCAGTTTGAACCCTTGCTCGGCCACGTGTCGGAGTGTCCTTTGGCGAGAAAACAAACCCCTCGCTGACCTCAAAATGATTATCGGAGAAAAACTCTTGCGTAGTTGCACTTCGTCCTCATAGGATTTAGATGGTTTACTCCAAACATATAGAGAATGTAGTTTTTTGTGGTGCCGTTTGGATTCCGTTTCCACACATTTCTATTAAAGATTGTAAAATTTCAGTGTGCTATCATTATTACAGTAGAATATTAACTGGAGACAATTTCTTTTATTATTATTTTTTTCTGATATTTTTTAGTCTTTGTAATCCAGCTGTCTGGTTCCTGTTGTAGTCTGGGTGGTGTGTCTGGCCTACTTTCGACTCTGTGGGTTGTTTGGATATGAACGCATCGAGCAGATTAAACCAAACCCTTCAAGATTTTCAGTCGGTCACTTGGATATCTTCAACGGTACCAAAGATCCCAATGTAAAAGTCAGTTGGCGGTCACTGACAGCATTTTAATCAGATCATTTAAAGACAATGGCTGCCTTTGTGAAATTGATGCAGCTTGGGTCAAATGTCACCCACGTTTGTTGTAAGACACCATAAAAATCGACCAAATAAATCTATTATTCTAAAGTTATTTCTAATCAGTATTCAACAGTGGGGGATCAACCTCCCCAGACACGAGGAAATTGATAATTTCTTGGTTTTGTGAAATGCGTCATTTAATAAATGTAATAAAAAATGATTTCCTTTGTCTCGTGGAAAAGGCCCCGTTTCTCATTGGCAGCATTATAGCTGAAGAACAGCTTTACTTTAGTGCTGATGTAGGGGAGCCAGAAACTCTTGGACAGCGCGTGTTCCTCGTCTCATATTTTTGTACTTTACGTGCTGCATGAAAGCGTTTTTGTGCCGGCAGAGATCTTTCATTACTTCTTAGCAAATGTGATGCATCAGAGGGACTGTAAACAGCATCGCCTGGCCGCTTGCAAAGAGTACAAAGGGTTTGCTTTATGTGAAATGTTAGATAATCCAACATAGCCACGGGGCTGAGATGCAAGTGCATTCATTCACCTTTATCCAACCCGTGACCGCCTGCTGACGACGTCCGCATTCTACAGATTTGACTCGGACGGAAATATTTGTATGAAATGTTAGAATTAATACTTTGATAAATACTTTGGGATTTTGTGTTGGTACGTAGGCACAGGGATACACACAGGTTCATCCCACTGAATAGGAATATCTTTATAGATCTGAAAGGAACACTTTTTGGTTGACTGGGCAGTCCAGGGTTCCTTAAAGAGTTGTTGGTGATGCTGTTCAGCTGTGGGCAGGACGTAGCTAATGTTGCAGACTTTATTCCAGGACTTCTGATGAAGCCTCTGACTGAAGATGCTCTGTTATAAAGCAGTGTCGGGCTAATTTCCTCCGCAGTCAAACGTCATTGTGAATGATGAATGGACCTAACTTCATAATTCTCTACGCTACTGTTAACTCAATAGCTTATATCTGCTTTTTAAAATTTTTATTATAATTGTTTTTTTGTTTGTTTTTTTAGTTTCATGCTTTTCCTTCCATCAGTACCCTTTCATGCAACACTCCCCAAACTGTTTTATTTTACATTCATTTTTTTAATGGTCTTACATGAGGTCATGTTTTGTGAAAATTAATTTAGTGTTTTCATTAGCTAGAATTCAAAAACGCTCTAAGTACATCACCCTGTGCGGACTATATCTACATAAACTTCACATTTTGATTACTGAAACAAGTACATTTTTTTTGATGATGTTCAAATTTACTGAGATGCACATTTATGCTCAGCTGATCAGGTTTTGTTTGTTTTCTTAAACGGGAAGTAAAAAGTGTTGTATCATTTAGTGTGCTTAGTTGCTTGATCTTATTCCATAGTTGGGTAAATATAAGAATCTGTCATTTACTTCCAGCTTGTAAGCAGTTTATTTCACTCAGGTTTACATTTAGCTCAGAAGCTGTTTCCTTGTAATCACACTCTAATCTGCTAGTACAACTGGTCCTGTTCCTCTGTGTTTGAGTTGAGAACATTTGTCCAATGCTGCAGCAGTGTGTTCACACTGGATCTTTAGGAGGCGCCAATAACATTCAGAACTGCTCGGTTCATATCATAACCTCGGCAGCTGGCTTGACTCGGCATTCCCACATGACTCCGGCGGATGTTGTTCTCC
>NW_015115236.1:34159-79770 GCF_001443285.1 Poecilia latipinna | reverse complement strand
ATGATTGCATGACCAAACGTCTGACTTTATCTTAAACACACCACTGCGATCAGAAGTGGCTAACTTTAAGTCTGATTGATTTAGCCACAACTTCTACCCTGAAGAGCGTTGTTGTTCCTGTGACATAATCTCTATACTGCATTCAGCTCATACTTATGTGCTGATTTCTCTCTGCTTTTCTAAATGTAATGGTTCAACATGAACTCCCCAACTACCTCATACCTAAAACTAACCAGCTCCACATTTTTGCAAACGCAGGAATGTTTAAGTAGAACCGAAGTCTCTGCAGCTATGAAGGTTTACATATGATTATACAAGGATTTTTCAAATGGTATGGGCTTTTCAAGTTGGAGAGCTGAAATCACAGACTGTGCTTTATGCATAAGCAGCTGATTTACACCTCCACAAGTATAAATCTTTAAGCTGTGCCATGCATACTTACATGCATAATGAAGAGGTTTGAATTGCACAGCAGTTAAACAGCATTTTGTGTTTGGTTTTGTAGATTGTAAAGCAAAATATGCTCCTGATTTAGTGGTTCAGTGTTATTAATTTACAGCAGCAGCATGAACTGGAGTAAATCTGTGCAGAGCTGAAAGGTAACATAACAGAATTATAGTTTTTAAAGACTAGATGAGTGAATCTTATTTAAAGGAATCCATAATTGTGATTCAACATCATGGGTTTATTGTCTTATTGTTGGGGAACTTTCTGCAATACTATGTAAAACTGTAACCTTTTCCTGTTTTATAGGACATTTATTCCAAAATAAAAATGTGAAGGCTTTAATATTTTCATTTTAGCCCTTTTGTTTTCCATAAATCACGCAGTTGTGCAGCTTTATCCAGAGAAATGACAAACAAAACCTTGTGCAAGAAGCAATAGACGGAGCTGGGTTTGTTTTTGACCCGTCTGTCAGGCGTCTGCGGTAAAAGTCAGCGCGTCTCAACCGCCATCTCAGCTCATCCCTGTCTTGTTCTGTCACATTATCTGTCAGCGTGGAGCGGGCAGCGGCGGCCGTGCTGAACTTTGAGATGGACGGGCCTTCTGCGGCCTGTCAGATAGCATCCAGCAAATGACCTGCTTATTCTCCAAGCGCTGTCGACACTCGGCCGCTGACAGAAACACATCAGAGGAAATCAAAGAGAAGCGGGCGAATGAAAGCAGACACTCACAGGCAGCGAGCTGGGGGAGAGGAGAGATGCATTTATTCACATTGATCAGATACCTTGAGTTTCGTTAGGCTTCCTCAGAAATCAAACTGGACAGCTTTCAGCTCTGCAATCACACAGGATAACACACAGCTTTCCTCTGCAGGACAAACAGTTCCATCAGCAAGGAGTTTAAATGTTGGACAAAACACGTTTCATGACATATTTTACACAAAATCATTCTTAGATAATGAGATTTTACACTTGCACGTGAAAATAGCTGCAAACAGATGCGCAATTATACAACTGTACATCTTTGAAAAGCATTAGTGCAGCCTCCTGCACAACCAATAAGAATGCAGCAAGTGGTTTCTGAATGGCAAGTCAACCAAAAAAAAACACATTCCAGCAGCCGATGTACAGTGAATACTGTGGCAAAACATGTTGACCAAACATGCTGGAGCTCTGCTTGGGTTGCTAGATAACAGGCTTGGGCTTGGTTGGGGTTGCTAGGAACGGGCTGAAATCAACCGCCTGCTGATTTGTGACGTTTATATTCCAAAGATTTTTGAAACAGTTCGTTTTCCAGACCCCAAAAAACTTTAACTTATTGCGAAAAAGCAAACGGCTTGTTTTTTTTTAAGCGTTGGACTGTTTTTAGAAGCAGCGGAGACTCAACTGGAAGTAAAAGAAACACGCAAAATGTGTATTTTTTTAATAGTTCCCCTTTAAAACCATTTAAAAACATTCAAAAGCCGTATACGTTCTTATTTATATCTTGAACCACATGTTTTAATAAGTAAGGTAAAAACTTCAGGAAACATCTTAATGCACTGCGGCTGCGCCAGTTTCTCAACAAATGGTTGCTAGGTAACCAAAGAATGAGTGAGTTGCTAGGTAACCAAAAAGTGAGAGTTAGTTGATTCCACCAACTTAGATGAGCCTTGAAAGGTTGAGGTGCCTATTGCAACACTGTTATTGATTTATTGTGTTTAAAAACGCCTTACATTGGTCATAAATGAGGACAAATGTAAAGTTTTGATCAAATGAAAGAACAAAATCTCACTGGACTTACTATTCGAGGCATTTTTCTCTCTTTCTGCAGGGCTCATGTTGGCATTTTGATGAGGTCGATTACTTTCTTCTTTTTTCCATCCACATCAGGGTTGGATGACTTTTTGTGAGCTGCAGTGTGTCGGAGGCTCTGAACTGCCTCTTTCTGATGATGTAAAGATGTTTACGTGAGTGAAGAACCCGTTCAAATGTTGCCTTTCCTCAGACAGCAGATTACCGAGTCCTCTTTCCCCCCTCTGATCGGCGGCGGTGGCTCTCCTGCTGCCGCCGCCTCAGGCCACAGGCTGTTTCAAGGCAGACAGCTCATCAGGATGACTGACAAGCCTTTGCGCTGCAGCTTGACCTGCTGGGGGAAAAATTGCATATTAGAGCTCTAGGAAGTGATTTGAAAGATGACACTGAATTTAAGGCATATAATGAGAACGTGCTCTGTGCACCGCTGCAGGCTTCCAGTGTGGGCATTCGCTTGGTGTGTGTGTGTGTGTGTTTTGGGCTGATGTGTGCAGAGTGGATATGCTCCCTCAGCGCTTCAGCGTCTGCCAGGCGAGGCTCAGTGGGTGGCTGATGAGTGTGGAACTTAGGGGAATAATCTTTCTCTATTTCAAAGAAATCAATAAAACAAAACAAGAAAAACAAGAATGCTTATAGATTTAGACACATGCTCAAAGAAACATTTGGATCCGTCATCTTAAATAAATAAAAAGAGAAAGTTTGAGATTAATTTCAGAATTTTTCTAGAAAAAAAAATAAAAATTCTGAGATCCAAAAGTAAAAAATTTGTGAGAAACAAACTGAAATTTTGAGATTAATTTTAGAAATTTTCTAGAAATAACTGAGTTTCAAAACTTTCTGAGATTAGTCTCCAAATTTAGATTTTTTTTCCCTCAAATGTTAAACTTTTCAAACTCAAAGATTTCCAAGTTTTTCTCAAAAAAAATTCTGAGATTAAAATCAAAATTTCAGATTTTTTTTTGTTGCAAATTTTCAAATTTTGCAGTTTAGAAATTTCCATATAAATTGTTTTTATTTGAAGGCGGAATGGGCCAAAAATCACGCAAACTATTGTAAGAAGCTTGTGGAGGGAAACCCAAAACGTTTGACCCGTTATGAGTCCGTGATACTGACCAAATGTTATGCAAACCTACAAAAGTAAAACGTTTAAATGTTTTTATTTTTCTTGTTTTCTGGCATTTAATTTTGGTAATTTTAACTAAACCAAAACAAGAAAAGTTTGGTCTGATTTAACTTCAAACATTGAGAAAAAAAATTAAACTGTATTTAGATATATTAATTGTGCCCTTTTTAAATGTATGTATGCTTGTACATTGCTTTTTTATTGGATTTACTGTTCCACAAGTCACTCCACAGGTCGACATGCGTTTTATTATTCTTTTTTTGTGTGTTTTAAAAAATTAATTTCTCCTCTCAACTTGCGTCCTCCTCTTTCTGTAAACAATTCTTGAATATTTTTGGGTCGTAGATTATGTTTTCTGTGCTGATCTGAATTTCTTCAAATCTCCAATGCGCATGATTTTTATGAAAAGTGGGTTTGTGTGTTCTTTGTATCGTACTTTATCCTTTTTGCTGAAGTGTGATCATTGGCTTCAGAGTACTTTTGTGACCCCAGACAGAGAGAAAAACAATGCAGCAGTTTTGGATGCAACATGTTGCTGATTCCTCTGAGAATTGCAGCTGTTTCCTGTAGACTCCTTGTTTCAAAACCTATGGAACGATGTGCATATGTGAATGCAGCTTCTTAGCTACTAATAAAGCAGCAGAGCTGGAAAAAAAATTACAGCTTTATTGGAAATTATTGATGATTCTCCACAGATAGGCAATAAAAAAAATCTTATGTGTTTTTTCTGGATTTCGCCTTTACGTGCGGTCTCATCAATCTGGAGTTATTTCACAGCCTCTGCTCTGGGAAGGAAGGAGGAATAACATATTTCTATCCCAGTGCATGCATGTTTCTAGTAAGAGGTCACTGATCTCTGGTCGCCCAGATGTTTTCAGCTCGGGTTAGCTCAGGTTTCCAACGAGCTGCAGAGGGAAAAAAAACGTTTTCACGGCCAGCAATGCCGGCCAACATCGTGTGTCATCGTCTTCTTCCTTTGGTGAGATTCACGCCACATAGGAGGCCTGTTGCACAACAAGGTTTTTTGTTTGTTTTTTCTTTGCGCTTCAGCAGCAAAGTGTGTCAGAGCAAATCAGAGCCTCTTGCTGTGCTAATAAGATGCAGAGGTTTCAGTGTTTTCATGTGCAGCTCAGTTCATCCCCAGGTGAAAGGTTGGGAGTGGCTCACTTTAACTTTTGAAAGACAAATTCGGATTTTAAGCTGCTTTTTCTCACTAAAACTCACTAAAATATTTAGTAGTTTGAATTTGGAGTTAGTAGATTATGCTAATCTATGCTAATTTGTCCTGACTGTAATCTTTTCCACTGGTTTTCTGAAGTCCTTAAAGGCTTTCTTTGGGCTTTTAGACTCTTTGGACTTTCTGCTTTTCTGTTCATTTTTGTCCACTAGCTAATTCTTTATAGAAGATGTAATTTAATATTGACAAAAAGTATCTGTTGGCAGATTATTTCACTTACAAAGTGACATTTTTCCCATGTTATAACTTATACATAAGTTAAATAATCTGCCAGTGAAACTAGAACTTTTTCGACAATATTAACGAATTATTTACTTGAAACAAGCCCCTATATCTCGCTGAAAAGTTACTTGTAAGTAAGTTTTGTCTTATTTCAAGTGTATTAAGATATTTGCACTGGAGAACAGATTTTTAAATCAGTTTGTGTTATTTAACACTGTGCAGTGTGAAAGTGAACTGCAGCAGCTGAAAATGTAACAGATTTTGGACTCTGATTGAACCGAATCTACTGGACTATCTGGTGTGGAAACAGCCTAAAAGTTGCAGGATTTCGGAAACTTGAAACAGACACTTACAAAAGTTATTTTCTTAATAAATCCAGTGGTGCTTTTAGCTTCATGTTTGTTTAAAATAGCAGATCAATCTTCCTAAATCTGCCAGCTTTTGGTGTGGAAGTCTTTATTTAATTCCCCATTGGATCAGTGAAGTATTATTGAATTTGAAAGAAATAGAATTTCATTTTCCCCTCACACATGTCAGAAAGTTTTTCTGTGTCGAAGCCCTCAGTTTGACCTCAGTTTGACCTCCAGATAACTCACTTTCCTTAATTACAAAATGAACTGAGGAAATGGGTACCTGAAAATGCTTTGCTATCTTCTTATTGCTTTCTCTCTGCTTTATTGGCATCAATTATGTTCCATTTCTGAGGGGCGGGAAGCTTCTGCTAATTGCTGGGCCCAGATATGGAGGCGCAGGAGACTGTTTAAAACTTATCCATTTTGCTGCATCGCCATTTTTCTCTGATTGTCATTGACAAGGTGTAATTTGTATGTGTTAATGGTTACAATCGCTCCACAAAATCGTCTTTGTGCATCTGCTGACTTGGGAGAGTTGAGCAGCATTATCTACTGTAGAGATGTAATTAGATTAAATCTCTTGCTTATGTTTGCTACAGAGGATTATGAGTGTATTAAGAGAACTTTGTGTGGCTTCCAGAGGCATTGTCAGGAATTCAATTAAACTTTTTAATTATTGTTTTATTGTAGCGAGATTTGAATTACAAAGCCAGGAATATTTATTATAGCAGAAAGGTAGAGTTTGGGTTTAGTCACAATATTAAACAAGAAAAAAAGCGTGAGATTTATAAATAAAGTCATAAAAAAGATGTACTCACAACAGATTATTATTTAAAATAAGAGCAAGTGCTTGTATTTTGAAAGAAATCATCTTTTTATTAGCTTATTTTGTCAAAGTTATTTCTTTTTTAGGTTGGAAAACATTATAAATGAAAAAAAAACTTGCTTTTCTGGGCGTTTGTACTCAGTCAACCACTGTTTCCGTGACATTTCATCTAATCATTTAAAATTATAACGTTCTCTGCTCCAGTCTTCTTCTTCCAGCAAATTTTTATTCAGATGTTTTTTTCTTTTCATCCTCTCCTTTAGAAATGCCACAGCTAATGTTTTGAATAAATTGGAGCCACTCTGTATCTTCCAGTCAGTTTCTAATCCGAAGCTGCAGAGTAAAATAACGAAGAACTGGATCTGTCATGTTTCCTTTAATGTCGCTCGATAGTTTCTGCTAATTTTCTACATATACTGCAAAAGCACAAAATATTACCAAGTATTTATGTCTAGTTTCTAGTGTACATACCTTCAAATAAGATAAAACTAACTTTTCAGCAAAATATAGAAGTATGTTTTATGTAAATAATTAATTAATATTGATGGAAAATACTAGTTCTACTGGCAGATTATTTCATTAACATAGGATGTCATGTTATAAGTGAAATAATCTGCCGGTGGAACTAGTATTTTTCATCAATATTAATTATTTAATTAAAACAAACTTCTATATTTTGCTGCAAAGTTACTTATAAATTAGTTTTCTGTAATTTCAAGTGTAATAAGATATTTGCAGTGGAAACTGGACCAAAATAGTTTCCATTCTGGGGGATTTAGGCAGAGAAAAGACATTATTAACTACGACCAGACAAAAGAAAAGTTGGTGGAATCAACTCACTCTCTCACTCTGTGGTTACCTAGCAACTCACTCACTCTGTGGTTACCTAGCAACAACTTGCTGAGTAACGGCAGCAGTTAAAGGTGATTCA
The DNA here is from genome assembly GCF_001443285.1 of Poecilia latipinna. NCBI lineage: Eukaryota > Metazoa > Chordata > Actinopteri > Cyprinodontiformes > Poeciliidae > Poecilia > Poecilia latipinna. Next base: position 72,841 of record NW_015115236.1, on the reverse strand, counting down.
TAACTAGTTCATAAGCAGTTATGAATCACCTTTAATCAACTGTTTAGAAAAACAATGGCGTGGAGTTAAAACTGGATAAAAAAGGAAAGGTCAAGCAGTATTTTAGATATTTAAAACTAAAAATGAATCAATAATTATTGATATTGACTGATATAAAACACTTATTGTGTCGTTTTTCAGCCCTGACATTAACTTGTGATATTGAACAGCCTTTAAAAACTGAGGTTTTTAACAGATTGTTTTATTTTTGCTCCTTCACCGGAGCCATCCAGAGTCTGATATAGGCTGACCTCTGGTTGCTCTCAGTCAGATGACCTCAGCCAGGCGTCAGCTGACCCCAAAGCTGACCCCAAAGCCTCCCACCCAGCTGCTCCTTACAGACACCGGCGTTCAGCCTCTGTTCCAGGTTCACGCTTCCAGCTGCATCTGATTACTTTCTGTTTGGTGAAATGTCTCTTTGCCTGTTTTTATTAGTTGCTCATTGCTGCTCACAATTAAAACTTCAAAGACATTTCTTGAGGATAAACATAGGAAAAAGTACCGGTGTACCATAATGGTAACACTTTATTTGACTGACGTAACACCTGTCATAGACGTGTCATAGACGTGAACGACTCTGTGAATCCTTATGACGGTTGTTATGAGGTGTCATTCGGTCAAAAATGACATTTTTAATGCAATGTTGATGCTTTAAAAGTGTCATTATTTACCAAATAATGCAAAGTTCACACTTTTAATGCAGCTTTTAATCTAACATTGCACTAAAAATATTATTAACTGAATGATGCTTCAGTCATAAACATTCATGAAGACTAGTCACATTTACTAACTTTTAGTTGAAAACTGAATTATTGTTTACTTCTTTTAGTATTTTTACTATGTTGTAGTTTTTACTTTTCCTTTAGTATTTTAATCCTTAAAACATCCAAAATTTCCAAAATATAAAACAACTTTATATTTTGGCCCATCTGATGAAGTAATGCTTAGATATTAAATGTTTTGATCAGTTACTCAATACCTGAGTATACTTTTTTTTAAGCAAATTCCTTTTTACTCTTACTTGAGTAATTCTTTAGATGTACTTTCAGAGTCACATAAAGACAATTACAAAGTCGGCCTTCTATCACCTGAAGAACATTTCCAGGGTTGAAGGACTAATGTCTCAGCAAGTAGGTAAATGTAATTGAGTAACTGTAACTAGTTCCTACCAGCTCTGTACAGACCCCTCCAAATAAGAACCTTCTGGTTCTTTTTGGGTTGCAGTTCAGGTTAACCTCTGAGATGTTTCTTCAAACTAGCTAACATCATTACACTCTGCTGAACAATTGTCAAGATTGATTAATCTTCCCACGCTGTGCCAACACGTCTCCACTTTCTCCCGCCATGAGGCCACTGTGAGAGTTTCCCCAGTCAGACGGACCTGTTGGTTCTTTTCGGAAAGCGAAAAGAAAACAGACAATTTAGAGTTTCACAGACGCAGGAAGCTCAAAATGCATGTAATTTCTGTGCTGCAGCGGCTCTTTTGTGTGTCGCATGTTCTGCCAACGGACATTTTTCTTCTTCCTTTGTCAGTGAACAATGAGTCCATCCAGCTTATTATCTGCGCAGCAACAGCTTGGTATCACTTCTGCTTCATATCATGGAGCTGCACTTCAAAATAAAACATCTGCCGAGTGTTTGTGCTCTGCTTTGCTAGATTAATGAGCAGAGAGTGGAAAAGTGAGATATGAGGTTAGGCTGGACCCGAGGTGCGACACGCCGCCTGCTAGTTGCCGCGCCGCCAGCAGCGGCGAGAAGATAAATGAGCAAAGTTTGTTTTTGTCAAGGAGCTTTCTTCCCTCAAGCTGAGTTATTCTGGACGTACAACTCTTAATGCGTGTTTATCACTGAATAATGCTGGGTAAACGGTTTCATTATGTGGGATGACCTTTGTTTATCCGGCTTTGTCACAAGTCAGAGTCCTTTACAAAACATTATGACTCTTGTTTTCTACAGAAAAACGTTACTGTGTGGAGTGGAGAGAGTGACTGTGAGTGGTTGGGAAGAGGATTAGGGCCACTGAAAGAAGAAAAACAATTCAGAGTTTAATCCCAAAAATTCAGGTGTTTCTCATAATTTTATTGTAGAATTGATTTTTTTCCCCTCTGAATTAGGAATTTTTCTCAGAATTCTGATTTTAATCCCTGAACTATGATACTTTTTCTCAGAACTGACATTTTTCTCAGGATTCTGACTTTAATCTCCAAATTATGACTTCAATTTCCAAATGCTTAATTTTTATTTTCAGAATTCTGACTTTAAAACCAGAATTATGATTTCACAGTTATGACTTTTTCAAGATTCTGAGTTTCATCCCAGAATTGTGAGTTTTTCCCCCCAGAATTATGGCATTTTTCTTAGAATTCAGACTTTTAATCCCAGAAATCTGACATTTTCTTCTCTCAAAATTCTGACTTTAATCTCTGAATTCTAATTTTAATCCCACAATTCTAACTCCTCCCCCCACCTCCTCCAACAATTGTGACTTTAATCTCAGAATTGTGGCCTTTCTTTCTTGAAATTCTTACTTCAATCTCAGAATACTCAAAATTCTGATTTTAATCTCAGAAGATTAAGATCAGAATTCTGGAGAAAAGCCAGAACTTTGTCTCTGGTTTTCATACATCTATACCACTGTTGCGTTGCTTTCATAGTGTTGACAGGTTTTTTCCATCAACCTCATTAAATCAGAGCAGAAACTCTTCTCGAAAGACTTTAACTATGCAGCAAACCTCTATCTAAGAGGAAACAATACGTTAAAAATTTTAATAATGTCAGGATATTAATAGCCAAAACATTTTTCCCTTTCTACCTAGACTATTGTAGTGAAAAACACAGTTAGAGGCAATAAGGGAGAATCATTTGAATGATCCCCTTGAGGACTTTGCCAGCAGCCATTACCCTACGGTCAGTAAAAACTCTCCGTGTGGCTGAAAGAAGCACTTAGTCCTGTGAAAAAGCCTGAATTCACCCACCGAGGTGAAAGATTGACACACAGCTTTCCAGATCGCTCCAGGCAACCTGTTTTCTCTTCACAGCCCATCGAGCGTCTGCGTAGTCAGGTGGATTTACAAGTCAGCTTTAGCACCGTTTTAATTAGCCTGCGCGTCTGTCTGTCTGTGTCCGTCCTCCAGATGGACCCGGTGCAGAAAGCCGTCCTCCATCACACCCTGGGCATCCCTCCCACAGCCAAGAGGAAGCATGTGTCCTGCAGCGTCTGCCAGCTGAGGTTCAACTCACAGGTGAGCCACTCGAATATAAATTCTCCGCAGAATCAGACTCCACAAAGGCTTAATTTGCTGGGCTGTTCGGCCCGAATCGCAGCTGCATTGAGATGCAGATCAAGTGTTCAGTCCTCTGTAGGCGATGATGCTGACTGAGCAGCAAGACAAAAAAACCTGACAGGTAGGCACTTTGTGAAGTTTATGAAATGCAACCGGGAGCACTTTCATGTTTTTTTATGAAGTAGTAGATTACTCTGCTGCTGAAATTACATGAGGAACAGAAGTGAATAAAGAATGTTTTATTTTTTTACATGACTTCAAAGAAATAAAACTTTTCTGCAGACACCAGCCGTCACAAATTAATCCTCACTGGATGGCTTGTGTTGACGTGTAATTTTGTACGTGTTTGTACTTCAGTTTGGTTCTACAAGACCAATGAAAAAACAAAAAAAACATTCAGTCGGTGTTTAGCAAGGGTTAGGGTTAAATTGACCCTTAGGGTCAATTTTTTTTTCTCTTGTGTCTGGAAAATGAGCCGTTTGAAAAAACCTCCTGAATGTAGCGTCACAAATTAGCAGCCACTAACTTTCACCTGGCAACCCCAGCTAAGCCCAGGCTGTTACCTAGCAACCCAAGTGGAACTCTGCCCGTCACCTAGCAACCTAAACTGAACTCCCGCTATAATCTGCTTTTGGAGCTATTCTTTTTCATTAATATTAAGACATTATTGACTCAAAACTGGCTTCTATGTCTTCCTGAAAAGTAACTTGTAAGTTACTTTTGTCTTATTTCAAGTGTAACTAGAAACTAGACAAAAAATACTTAAGATTTTGTGTTTAACAGAACTAAATGTTTTTTCCACAACTCTTCTCTCCAAAACTGAAACTACACTGCAAAAACACGGTCCAGTTTATAGTGCAAATATCTGAAATGAGGCAAAACTAACAAGCTCATTTTGAGCAAAATGCATCATCAAGTCAGTAATTGCTTAGTACTGATGTTGATGCACCTACTAGTTATAAGTCAAACAATCAAGACATTTTCCCAAAATGTTTTGTTAAACTGGCAGATTATTTCCCTTATAACAAATACTTTTTCATACATAATCAGGAATTATTGATTTAAGAGAAGTTCCCATATTGTGCTGAACAGCTGCTTTTTTTTAAGTGTATTTTAAGATATTCATGCTAGAAACTAGATACAAATATTTTGTACTTTTATTAATTATGAGTATTCAAAACTTTTTCCTCTTTAAACATAAAAGTGGGAATTTTTGAAGGCTTAATTTAACATTATTAATGAAAAACACAGCTTAGGTGGAAGTTGAAGGACTTCTTCTTTCTGTTTGTTGCCATTACTTCATGTTTTCCCAGAACATCATGCGTATCACAGCAGGTAGACTTTATTAGCACATTTCCATATTCAGTGTCTTCTACATGCTCGAGTATTTTAATCAAACGCTCGGCGTTCGCATTAACTCGCTAAATCTAACCAACGTTCGAGCGCCTAACCAAGCAGATGGGTTTCGATTTTCTCCTGCACCTAATTTCCATACCACTTTGGAAGTAATCAAAAAAGATTTAAAAAGAAAATCAGTGGTGGTGCATATTGTTAAATCAGAAGCATCCCTAACTGGCAGTGTCACGGCACCTTTCATTAAGCAATAATCAATCCATTTTCAACGCTGAATGGGCAGGTGATTACTCAGGATGGGATTATTATGTTATACAGAGGAAATCATATCTAAGGACTTACTGACTGTTCATCAGCTGCTCATTTTTGGCCTTCGTTAAAGAAAAAGGCTGCGTGTTCAGCGTATTTACGTGACGAGTGGACGCCCTCTGATACTTGCTGGTAATTTTTTTAAAAACTTATTCACTGCCAGATGGATTAGATAATTAAATTTGCCAGAGACACGAATTTGACATAGTGTGCTAAATAAAATTTTATGTTCCTGTTCATGAGCGCTCGTGTAAAAAGCAAAAGCTTGAAAGAGATTTTTTTTTAAAAGACAAGAAAAAAACAAACAGCTTTTTTCAGTTTCAGTCTTTTTTTAACAACTGGAAAACAAACTTAATAGTATCAGTTTACAGATTTTAATAAAACTTGGTTGTTTTTAGTTTTAACTTCTGAACAGCTGGAGTGGATTTTCATACCTTTAGTTTTTGGGTTTTACTCATTGAGTTATTATTATTATTATTATTATTATTATTATTATTATTATTATTATTATTATTATTTATTATTATTATTTCAGTCATCTTTGTTTCACAGTTTTTTCCTGGCTTTCACTTGATTGGTATAATTATTTCTGTTTGCTTCATTATTATTTTTAGATTATAAAGACATCTGAGAGTTTAATGAACATCAAATCTATAAAAAGACTAAACTATAAAAACACTAAGAAATGTTAATCCTCCACTCCAACTGCAAACATGTAACCTTTGCCATTAAGCCTTAATAGTCAGCATCACTCTGTAATTAAACAACCACCAAATTATGTGTATTAGTGGAAGTGAACTCCTTTATATTTGATGTATTAGTTATATTTGCTCCTCCTTTCTTTTTTGTTTAGTTATCAAAATAGACAAAAGGTGCTAAATTTGCTGAGAAAAATATAACTAAATTCTAAATTTGCTGTAAATAAATCAAATTCTTGCTTTTAAGCATGACTGAAGTTGCATTTTTTATTGTTTCACTGCATTAAAAGCCTCAAATAAATTAAATTTATACCAATGAGTGTATTTAAGGTCATTAAAGCTAACTCACCTAACTCATTAGTACTAACTCACCAGAATAACAGCTAGTTTAGTTAGTTTTTATTTTTTACTGATGCCAACTGTGTGTTTTGACTGTCCCACTAAAGGCTTCACACACAGCATGTGGCCTGACAGAACAGAGTCTTAACTAAATGTGTTGGTAATGATGATGAAGACGTTAATGCAGAGTTAAGTTTAAATGAAGCCATCAGAGGGACTGTTTTCCCACTCCTGTTCTCACCTTGTGGCAAAGAGAAGGCCAAACATTTTTATGTGATGTTTTCCTAATATTAGTGTCTGTTTCTAACCTAATGGTTAATAAAAAAACAGGATCCAAATTATTTTATTTTATCACATTGCAGCTTCAACATATCATATTTTTACTTTTATTTATTTTGCTTTCTACAGCTAAAAAAAGAATACTTCATTTTTTACAGTTTGACATTTTTATACAGTATAAAGACATTTTAATGCCTGGCTAACAGTATATTACAGTATTTCTTTAGTAAAAGACGAAGCTGTGAAAACGAACGAAGTAATTAGCTTCATCTACTTATTTATTATATTATATTTATTTTTAACTTTTTACTTTTACTTGAGTAATTTTATGATGAAGTATTTCTACTCTTACTTGTGTAAAATTTCTGGATTTTCTATCCACTGACTGAAAAACAAACATGTTTTAACCAAAAACTCACCAGACAGACACACACCTGCTGTAAAGTTTCATAGGTTTTTTATTGAAATAAATTGATTGGGAATAAATGTTATTTGCCTGATTTTGTAATTTTTTTTGTTACTTATACGAGTTATTGTCATTTTGGTTGTTAAAATACCAAAATTTCCTCTTAACTTTATATTTTGGCCCATCTTATGGTGTAATTTTTAAATATTAAATGATTGATCAGTTTACTCAGTACTTGGATAGACTTTTTACCAGATAACATCAGTTTAGAAAGTTTTGGCACCAATTCAGAAATAACCTAATTATTTTTTGAAAGTTTCATTTGCCAGATCCAGAGTTTTTGTTCTTATTTAGGAAAAAAAAGAGCAAAAATATATAAGGTAGGCAAATTGTTTTTTATTTTTTATTTCATTACATCACTGTATTATTAGTGTGGTGCAAAAAACCATCAATATGCCTGGTTTCCATGAAAGATTTATCTTACATAAACACAAATCTTGCTCTTGAGCATTAGTGCATTTCTGATACAACCCTACAGCAACATGCAGGAATAATTAGATTTATCCAAATATATAAATAACGCTCAGCAGGGAGCATGTTCTGGCTGCTTGCTTGGACCAGAAGAAACCTGTATTTTAGGAATGCGTTTATTTTTGTTTCACGAATCATTCTCGATGTTTCTGAGTCTCTCAGCGTCTCAAACTTGCAGCCTCTAAAGCGCCATGTTTATGTCTCATAGTTATAACTTCCTGAAACGGCTACCTGTGTTTATGTGTTGTGAGTTGGAGTCATTTTGTGGGGTTTTATCTCATCCACAGGTGTGTGCATTGCAGCAGCAGTAAACTGGGAACAATCCAAATGACCTCCATATCTCATTAATGCAAGAAAAAAGAGCCACTATAGATTTCTCTTGCACCCTTAAAGAAATCTATTTCCATAATTTAGAAGCTCTGGACTCCATAGACTCCAGGAGAGTGTTTATATGCCCGGTGAATCTGGGTCATAAAGATTTATGACCGGCTAAGAATAGTGGATAAACTCAGAATTACAAATAAGGGAGGAGGATGACTCCATAAAAAGATAAATAAATAAGCAAAACCACAAAAAAAAAACGCTTTGGGGAACTCAACAGATAAAACATGAGTATAACTCCTTAAGCAGGTTTCCCTGTCCTAACATAAGCACTGAAATAATATTTAATTTAATTGGACAGATTAATTAACATCTTCTTTGGGAACAGGAGATTTTTGCATTTTATTTTTGCTCTTTAATGAATTACATCATCTTAGTTTATGGAGTATGACATGTTATGGCTTGATTTTCTTCTCATTGCTTTATGTTTCAATCGCTAAGGTTTGGAACAAATCATGTTGGGAAAAGGCTTTTGGGGTTTCTCTCTGTGGTTTTGGGATTTTAGTGGATTTTTATTGTTTTGGAACAATAATAGTTTTTAGCTTTGTTCTAAAACAAATTCCACTTTAATAGAGAAGTCATGGTGGCTTGAAATAAAAACCTTAAAACTAGAATTTGATTGTAGTTTATTGGGGATATTATGGTACAAACGTTGAAATAAAACATGATTTTCTACGTTTTTCATAATAAAAATCTGAAAAATGTGGCCCTCCTTCACTCATTTACCATTAAATAAAAACCTGTAAAATTAATTGGCTTCAGAATTAACTTAATAGAGTCGGTTTGTGCACATTAACATGTCAGTTTTGATTAATTAACTAAATAGATTTGAACATGGAGAAAATTTTTTATTTTTTTAAAGGTTAAATTTTTGACTCCACGTTTTGTTTCTGGTACGACCAAAAATCAGACGCACACACAGGGTTAATTAAAAAAAAAAAAGGCTATTGTGCTAAAAGGAGTTATCCTTTTACTTAAACTATTCAAGCATAAAATACCATCACTTTGCATCAGTCTCATCGTTGAATGACCTAAATGGCAAATTAAAAACAAATATATTTGTCGTTTAGTTCATATAAACAATGGAAGATTAGAAAATAAAATAAAAAATATGAGAATAAATATGTGCAAAAATTAAGTCAAAATAATACAAGAATAATGTTGTAGTGTTACAAAAATAAGGTCATATTCTGACTTTATTCTGGTAAAATTACAGATTTATCTTCATAATATGACATTATTTTCATGTTATTGCTACTTTATTTTCATATTATTTTGACTTTTTTCTTGTACGAGTTTCTTCTTGTAGTGTTATGACTTTATTCTAATAATTTAATTCTTTTTAATTTGTATTTTTTACTCATATGGCTCCAATATTCTGTCCTACATGTCTATTTATTCAGTATATTATCAGCAAAAAAGTGTTTTTGAATTGAAAACGCTGCTTATTTTCTCTATGATGGCTTTTGATTAAAATGTGATTAATTTCACTTAATTAATTACAGACCCAGCAATTAACTTGATTAAAAATTGTAATCGTGTCCCTCCACTACTCCATATAAAAACAGCTTTTCTTTGCAGACCTCAGCAGGAGACAGGAGAGTTTTAAAACAAGGCTTATAATAAAAATCACACCAAGTGTTGAGCATCTCACAGATTACTATTTTAATCACCTGAAAATGGAAATATCAGGTGATTTTAGCAAACTAAAATCAGCCAAAATGTTTGACTGATTTGTTGTGAAACCTACAAATGAAGTGGCAAAAAGAAAGCTGCTGTTGAAAGAGAGTCATAAATTATGCTTGCATGTTGACACAATGAGAACAAAAGTGAAGCAAAATGCAGAACAATCCTAAAAATAAAAAAAACTGTTTGAGGCTGAAAAAGATCCAAGACCTGCAGCAGGATGATAACCCGAAACATTTAAACTCCCACAGAAATCCAAAGCTGCACTGCAAAAATACAAAACCATGACAAGGATTTTCTGTCTGCCGTTTAGTCCAAACATCTCATAACACTTAAAATAAAACAAAACTAAGTTACAAGTAACTTTTCAGCAACGTAAATAATTCCTTAATATTGATTTTTTTAAAGTACTTATTCCACTGGCAGATATTTTCCCCATGTTATAGGTGAAATAATCTGCAACTCATCAATATTAATGAATCGTTTATTTAGAACAATCTATTATATTTTGCTTAAAAGTTCCTTCTAAGTTAGTTTTGCCTTATTTCAAGACAAAAATACTAGGTTAGATATTTTGTTTTTGCAATGAATGACAATGAGTCATAAAACTAAAAATGGGAAGAAAATGTTGCCATAAATGCGAAAGTGAATGATTCTGAGGTCAAACTGAACATTAATCACTGAAAAAACAAGTATTTTGACCTACTTTTTATTGCAATTATAGTACACTTGAAATATGACGACACTAACTTACAAGCAACTTTTCAGCAAGACATGGGAGAATTTTAAGTAAATATTTCCTCAATATTGATTTTTAAAAAATTTCCAGTGGAAAAACATTGTTTACTCCCATGAAAATACACTGTAAAAACACAAATGTTACCAAGAACTTTTAGCTTCTAGCTTCTGATTCAAATACCTATATTTGAAATAAGACAGAACAAACTTACAATGAACTTTTCAACAAGATAAAGAAGTTTACTTCTTTAATATTAATTAAAAAGTACTGGTTCTTCTGGCAAGTTATTTCACTTATAACAAGACATAAGTGAGATAGTCTACCAATGGAACTAGTGCTTTTTAATTAATATTAATAAGCTCCTGTATCTTGCTGAAAAGTTACAGGTAAGTTGGTTTTATTTTATTTTAAGTTCACTAAGATATTTGCACTAGAAACTAGACCAAAACAAAAACCTAATAAACTAAAACTAGATGAATCCTTCCTTTCAAACAGCCTGAAACATTTCTGTGATAATGGCTCCGGATCTAAACTTAACCTCTTCAGGAATTAGAGCATCACTGGTTTCTTTTCTCTCTCCATGCCTTGTCTTCTTCAAAGAGCATCTGGAAGGAAAACAAATCATTTCACTCCTGGATTTAATAAAACGCGCGCCAGACGTGGAATCCGGGCGTTCCATTTCACTGCGCTGATAAAACATGAAATATCGCTAAGGCTGCATTAAAAAGCCATCCATATTACAGCAGACTCATGACAAACTGTTAGCTGGGTCTTTGGTACCTGCAGGGTGATGAATGTGGGGTCAAATTAATAGTTACATGCCAGGACAAGACATGCAGCTAGTTTGAAAAAGTGATGCTGCTTAGAGGAAATCATCCCAAAAAAAAATCACTGAAAAGATTTGTGGCCGGAAGAGAAACAATGAAAGCTTACAATCATTTTTAGAAAAATTAAGCATCTAAAGCGGTGTTTGTAAAATGTTCAGGCTGAAGATCATTTAATCCAATTAACAAGCACTCACAGACCACCTAATTTAAAATTTCCCTGCAATAACACATCTTAAAAAATATACAACCATAAATGAGAATATCAGTTTTCTTGGCCACGATAAAATCATACAAATCGAGGACGTTTTGAGTTATTTACTGATTCTTAAAGCTTTCCAGTAATGTCTAACACGTGGAAATCAAAAAATAAGTTGTTCTTTTACAAAGTGTTGTGTGAATTAATAACATTTTGGGGCTATTTGTAATTTAGAAGCATAATGAAAGAGAAACAGACTGGAGTTGCTTTGGCAGAAACAGAAATCATTTTCTGCTCTAGTAAATAAAAGAACAATTCTCCCATTCCTTTGTATTTATCTATTTATTTAATTCAACTTAATATTTTTTCATTAAATAAAAATAAATGATAAAATAAATGATAAAAGTAACAATAGCTGATGACGTGCGAGCAGAGCATTATAAGCAGGCGACGTGGTAAGAAACAAAGAACAGTTCTCACCAACTGAGACTCGTTCACAGCTAATGAACGACACGAATCCTCCCTTAAGGTTTGACTTTGCTTCCTCCGATCATGTCAGTAATCCTGGCGTTGTTTTCTTTCCGCTGGAATGTTCTGATTTTCTTCTAAAAGCCATTTATCCATCATTATCCTTAAACACAATTCGTTGCTAAGCTAGCTGTAGCGTCTCACTTTGTGCTGACGTCACGGTAAATAAACGGTCGTTTACATGCAGTACCTGACAGACCACCAGGGGGAGCCCGTGGATCTAAAGACTGAAAGCAAAACAGGAGAGGCTGGCCTTTGTTTAGCCGTGGACCATAAATAATAATCCATGCTGGTGTTTTCCGGGTTCATGAAACTGGCTGATTTATTTAGTCCAAGAGGCAGTTTCATCCCTCCTTCATGGCTTCCTTCCTGCCACAGGCAAAGTATGCTGGGAAATCCTCAGCGGTAAACAAAGACAGCTCAGATTCTGCGTCTCCTGTCTGTGTTTCTGGATGAATTTGTTGTTTTGAAGGTGAATGTTAGTAAATCTACGTGTTCAGACTGTAAAATCAAAAAATGCTTCATCCACAATATTTGTAGCTATATAATAAAATTGTCGCAATTCTGTTGTCAATTGAGAAAAGAAAGGCGGAAATTTTAAGGAAGCTTCCATGCTCTTTGGTTCACCTGGTAAGGATGAGTAAAATGTCTTAAAATAAATTAATCTTTTGTTGTTTTATGGGGAATCTGAGTGAAATATTTAGAAAATATTTTTTTCTAACTTGTAAAAACGTGTATCCATTACACAAACATTAGGTCAAATATTTTTAAATCTTTCATTGTGAGATTCTGAAACTAAAACAACTTTCTACCAGAATAACGACAGAAGATAAAGTGGTATTTAGAAACAAACAAAAAAGAAAATATTAAGTTTTGAGGGGTTTAAAGTTTGTACAGGTAAAGATGTAATCTTTGATCTATCTCCAGGATTGTCAGTGTTCAGGTTTTATGCATCATTTAGGACCTTAATAATGCAACAAAAGTCTGTTTCCTACAGCCATGTATTGATTTTCCCAACTTAAATAAAGTTTAAGTTGATGTCGACAATGTGTTTTAGCTGCTCCACCTTCTCATTTAGGTGAAGTTGGGAAGCAGAGAAGATTTTTTTTCTCTGCTATTCGTTGTGTGTTCACGTTCATGTCATTCCTCCACTGAACAAAGCACACTGATTGGACACAAAATGCCTAAAAATGGAAGGATTAGGACCAGTCCAGTGGTTTTCCAAAGATGTTTCAGTGTGGGCTCCAAGCAGCTTTCTCCAAATTAGGTCTCTCTTTTGGTTTTGGCTTTTTTCACTGGCCCTAAATCCTGCTGACTGCGTTTCTCTGCTCAGTGATCGTCTTGTATCACATGTTGGATATTTGAGAAATTATAGAAAAGAGAATTACTACAAAGAAGAAAAACGTGTCTTGTATGATTGATTTTCTTGTGTAATTTATTTCGCCGGTGCAAAAACAAAAAGCAGTAAAAATGCTTACTAAATAAAAATTTCCTTTCCACTGCTCTGCTAATTCTGTTTAGCTTGTTGTATAGACATATTATTCTTTGTTTTCCATACTGTGTCTACATTCAGCTGCTTTCGCCTGCTAAATATATCTTTGTTTGGTCGTCTCACAGAGCCAGGCCTTGGCCCACTACAAGGGCACCAAACATGCCAAGAAGCTAAAAGCCCTGGAAACCCCGAAGAGTAAGCTCAAAGGCTCAGCGGTCACCAAGGAAACGGCCAACCAGGAGACCGCCAAGGGCATCAACACCTTGCAGGTCCCCAACGGCACAGACAGGAAAGGTCTGTGTTTTCCTGTCCTCCACACATTCCCCGACACACGCTCCATGTGGGCTTTATGCAGCTGCTGCACCTCAGCAACATTAACCTTAAAATGCACTTATTCCTCCTGGCGTTAGTTACACAAGTTCTTAAAATTCACGGGGTTTTTTGTACTTCCATTTGGGTTTCTGCTGCTTCTAAAAACACTCCAAGCTCTTAAAAAAACGCCCAACCGGTTTTTGCAATAACTTAATGTTAAAGTGAGCCGTTTCAAAGACTTTGGGAATGTAACCTCACTGATCAGCAGGCACTGCCCGTTACCTAGCAACCTCGGCCCATCACCTAGCAACCCAAGCTGAGTTCCAGCACATTTGGGCAGCTAGTCTTACCCAGTGTGGACTGTACAATGGCTTTTGAAAGCCATTTTGAAATTAATGAACATGTTTTGTTTTGACGTGTTGCATGTTATTGTTTGCATCCAGAAATTTTGCGCATGGGAGGAGAAAAGACGATTTTTTTACAGGCCATCTATAGCTGCGCTGCTGTGGTAGAACAATTCCCGTTATCAAAATGAAACCTGGAGATGTAGGTATTATTAATTTAGTGCAGTGCGCCACAGCAAAGGGAAAAATAACGCAGAAAACTCTTATTTTCTTCTTTTTTCTACCTTTCTCAGACTCGTTTCTATAGCAACTGACTGACAAAGGATCAGGATTCAGCTCCATAAAACAGGCAAACATTTCACACACGAAGAACAGAACTTTCAGTCTGTTACAGTCTTAAGTTTTCAGGCTTGATGTTTATTTTGTGATAGATTAGCTACTGCAGCTAATAGCTAATCTAACCAAGCGGTTGATTAGCTAATTTAAGCACCTGCTGAACTGATGATCTGCCAGAGCTGGTGTTTAGATCTACTTTTTTTAAAACTGAACCAAAACACCAAATTCCACATCACATCGACATGTTAAGGTTGTCAGAGTCAAGCTAGCATAATTGACCTACTTCTCTTTCCCTTATATTTTCTTAATCAAAACCTCTAGTTGTCGTAGTGTTGACAATTGGTAGCAAATCACTGCGTCCTTTTTTCTGTTATGTATCAGGTGTACATTTAAGATTTAGTGCCTTATGTTGACAACTTGACAGCTAAAACTAATGCTACTAATCAAGCAGTTTTTTGCCCACAGTGGGAAAATGGGGGCAGGATGTTGTGTATGTGACGTTACACTGCAACACGTCTGTAGGCTGTAGACTTATTCTAACCTGTTAAAGGAAGCACAATGGGTCACCTTTAACCCCTTTGGGCCTTGAACAAACTCTGTGGATCATAACTAACTACATACTGGTTGATCTGCCAGGTTAGAGGGAAAATATCAGATTTTTAAGCTTGCGGGAACAGGAGTGATTTTTGGTTCCTCTGTAGATACATATTTTCAGAAGGCGGTTTTTACTTTCCAAACACTTGATGCTCATTGTCATCCTTTTTACTGCTATTTCAGGTCACCTAGTCCTTTCTCTGTCAGTTCAGAAAAATATGTAAAAAACTGACAGTTACTCTACTGAAACTGAGAAAAAGGGAATACTAAGCTGCTCAGCTCACACAAAGCTGGATATCTGGGAAAATGAAAACATTTTTCGGTCTTTCATCCACATGAAAACTCTGTGTTTGTGTTTGCTTGTGTTCATGGGAAAACAGAGATTTATGGTCCAGCACGACAATATATCCACATATTCACTTTTACAAGATCCCCAGTCGACATTGTGTTGTATTTTAATAACTTTATATTCTAATAAGCAATTTAAAAGTGGTTCAACCTACAGTACCCAGTATAGAATGTGATTAAATAAAAGCTAACTTGTACTATGATGGTTTGTTTGGAAGGTTTGCCAAGAAGAAATCCCGTCCCTTTAAAAGTAATGCTAGAATCGAAAAAGTTAGATTTGTAAAGTTGCCTCCAAAAGAGCCACAGTATTTGTAGAACAGTATTTCTTGGATCAGAGTCAACAAGCATAGCGCCACATTTAGAGAAAAATACAGCAACACCTGAACTCTAAAGGTAGAAGTGAATTCCTGGAGCTAATAATAAATAAAGGAAAGGAAAGGGCTGAATCCAAATGCACTAAAGATAAGAATAAACCAAGAACTAACACACAAAAGAATGACATAATAAGGCAGAATTGAAGTAAATAAAGAAGAAATAATCAAAACAGAAACAGCTTTCACTCTTTTTTAAGGAAATAAAAACCTATGAAGGCTTAATATCACCCTTTATTTCAACTTCCATAACAGAGAATGCCAAAAGTTATTATTTTCTGTGTTTTTATCCAATGTGCCATTTTTCTAATTAAAATTTTGGCAGGAACACGTTGTTGCTAGTAGACGCTAAAAGTGTATATTTGTGCTGTTGTGTGCAAGCAGTGGCGTAAATCCTGTGATGTTGTCCAGGTGTTTGCTTCATGGTTATGTCCTGGACAAAACACGCATTAAATGGTTTGCAAAAAATAAATCTTTCAGCAACTGATGGGAACCAGATGCTGATTATTCGTTGCTCTGAGTTGGCAACAAATTGCGCTGCTGATAAGTCCTTTTCTGTCTCCTCGACGAACATATGTGAAGGATAATATAATCTTCTCTTAGTCTGCAGAAATTATAAAAGCTCGCACTTTGACTTTGGAAATTTAGAGAAGAAGCAGAAACATTGAGCCGTCTCGAATCCAGGCCTGAATTTTCTTCATCTTGTCCTATAACAAGAAGGCATAAAGATAAATACTGTCGGGATTTAATGCACAATATAAGTTGTTTTATTCCATTTTAGAGAGAATATTTTAGAGATTTACATCCCTCCTATAAAAATGTCAAAGCTAATTTGTGCTTTTTGGATTAGAACCTTGTACTCCCACGTAGGCTGCACTGTTACTCAATTATAAGATTATGTTTTTGTTTTTTTTACTAAAAATTGAAAACTACATTTTCCATTTGTGGTCTCTAAGACCATTTCTCATTGTAACAGGAATTTACGACTGTAGAACAGAGCTGAAGTGATGCAGATTTACATGTATGTTATTAATGAGTGTCTCTGTTTTTGAAATACAATGGGTCTGGGTTCTGACTCGGTACAGGACGTTCTATTCCTTAATCCTCAGCCAGTTCTCTGTGGATTTATAGGTGTGTTTGGAGTCCCTGTCATGTTGCAAGGTCCAGTTCAGCTTCAGCTTTATTTATCTTTTTGCAGATAGTGTCACTTTGTCTTTAGACCATCAAATGCACAGTAAATTTAGTGGTGGATCATATTATAGTAAGCTGGATTACAACAACAAAGCATCCCAGATCATGACACTCCCACCTCCATGTTTCACTGTTGCTGTTAGGTTATTTTTGGACAGTTTCCAGACTGGCAGGCGTCCACCAGATAATCAAGATCCAGTTTGTTTGTCTGGAAAGTCTGGTTCATTTTGGGGAGGTGTGAACATATAACTGAACTCTGATGTGAATCAAAAACTCTGGTTTGCCTAAAAACTAAGGTCTCAGTTTGGTGAAGTTAACTTCTCCCAAAGCAGGATGTGGACTACAGTCAGGGCATTCTGGGTAAATACAACCAAAATAGACTTGATAGTTTAGCGCTAGTGGGAGAAATGACTCGTGGTTTTTTTACCAAAGACAAAAGAGAAATCCTACTAAAATCTGATGTCAGCCCATTGTTGTCTACTTTACGTGAAAAAGGAAGTTATCCTCAGTGGTTTCTTTTAAATTATGTCTAAAGGTCCAACTGCGCTAGCTCTGTCAAGCCAAAACAGCCATGAGTAACGTCTTTAAGACTTTTTAATTTGAAGCGGAGCACGTTGAAATCGATGGGAATGTAGAAATCTCAAGAGGTGATGAAGAGGAGGTGAAACAAACAGAGGAAGAGGATAGAGTTGGCCGTAGGAGCTGCTGGTGTTTTGCTGCTACTGCCTTCAGCTTCATAATGAAACAATGAATGACACTTACCTCTGACTGAGTGATCCGGTAAGGGGTTCTATAGCTCTGTGTCCGGTTTGATCTTGATCCGTTGGGATTTCTGGTTTTGCTAGCAGTTTAGCTCTGTTAGCACTTGAAAGAGCGTCCAGTTCTGCCTGTCTGTTTTGCTCGTACAAATGACTCAAAGTCTTCTGGAGAGAAATGTTGAGATGTAAAAGTGTAGGTCCTTTGGAAGTTGTGTTCCACTCCGGTTCTTGCACTGTGTTCTCCTTTCTTTCATGTGGGAAATGACCCAGATTTGTCTCAAGTTTTATTTTGTTTTTTATTTATTTTTTTATCACAGCCAACAGTGACACAGTGTGGCATTACCTAAAATTACGCCAGTCAAATGCAATACGATAAGCAACTACTGGGGTAAAGTTAGCCTAGCTGTGTTTACTCTGTAGAGTCCAGTGCAGAATGGACCAAAACGCGTCATCAACCCATCGGGTGAAAAAATGGCGACCTCAATTGGTGACAAATACAACAAAAGATGTAAATTTCTGAAGTAATTATAAGTTTTGGCGAATCACAAACAGAAATTTTTTAGTTCATAGGAAAATTACAATATATTTAGGCCAACAAGTAAAACTAGTCCTCAATCACTTTAAGCAACTGTGAACATAATAAACAGATAAAACAATGAGCCATAATAAGATGACAACAAACATTAATCAGTTCATTTCCCTAAAAAATATCACCTGCACGATTCTATAACACAGACCTGAGATCTCAGGAGCACAAGGGGGGAGTTGGTTTATCGCAAGCAGTTCTGGTTAATGAATATTAATGTGCTCACATGTCAGAAGAATTAATAGTCAAGGCGGATAAATGCTGCATAATCTGAACGGCTGAAGTGTTTCACGGGCTCTAATGAAAGTCTCAGTTTGGTGGTGGAGTAATGGCCGCAGCGAGAGTAGGTGGAAACCACGGGGAGGCACAGCTCTGCTGGCTTTTATTGAAGGAGGATTTAAAATGGCTTGTTTTTGCTCTTAAATTCATGCAAATCATGGTGTTAACAATGCTGGCTGATTGCTCATTTCTGTTTTTCAAAATACATGTGATTGTGCCACGCAAATAATACTCTGTTTACTTCCATTTCCCATTTGAAGTCTGTGTTTTTAAGCAAAGAAACTTGACAAACGGAGTCAAATGCAAGTAAGGCTGTAGTTTTTCCCCCCTGAATTACAGGAGGGGAAAAGCTTTAAGTTGTCCAAATCACACAGAGCCATCAGAGCTGTCAAATTAAGATTATTTTGGCAGTCGGCTACACAGTGTAAGTCATTATGGTGAAACACTGCCATATTTGTCAAGAAACTGAGCACTGCTTCTCGACTTCTGCTCCTCACAATGTGTTTGGAATCAGTCTTTATTCTTTGACAGACTCCTTCCAGTTGCAAAAAAAATTAAATTAAAGGGAAAATGGGGCAATAGACGCCGATAAACTGACTAAATTACTCGTGAATAATACATTTTCACCAGAGCTAAGTGTGTTGGGAAGCAGTCCTTATTGTTTTCTTTTGCTGAATTCTCACATTTATTTGCTGGAAATAAAAAATGTCTGTCGCACGATAAGCAAAACCCAATAGCTTTATTGTTATTAAATGAGTTTAGACTCACTAAGACTGTCAAGTATCTTTCAAATGCTCCTTCTTTAGAGAAAGAAAGCTCCTCAAAACGCCTGAAAAGCTGTAAAAACATGGAGAAAGTTGCTTTGCTTTGGTTACATTCCATCTTGAAACATTTTGCTGAATGAAAATCACCAAAGCAATTAAAAAAATGCATATTTAAAAGCATAAAAATAAATCAAAAAACCCCCAAGGTGGCCTTTCTGTTGGTTTTCAAAGAATTTTAAAACTTTTCTGAAACAAAAAGATCGTTTTGAGTCACTCAAACAGGAAGGAGTGATGACCACATATGGATTACGACGCATATTACAAATCGACATGTAAATTTTCATTTTTTGGACTTTTGTCACTGCCTTCGACTTGGATAGAAACTGCTAGAGCAGCACAATATGCAGAAAGGTTATTATTAAAGCACTTTTGCTGTACACAACGTGCCTGGACTGCGTTCAGGGCCGGTCCAAGCCTTTCTGGGGCCCTGGGCAGATTTTTATTTGGAGCCCCCAAACCAGCACCAGATGATCCATCATTCCTGAGCTGCTCTATGTGTAACATAGCTACCATCATTAACATAATTTGTAATTAGCTTACATCGTTCATTTTAGCAAACTAAAAAAAGCAACTCTTATTTTGAAATGCAGAGTGGTATTTAAGTGGGCCACATTATTTTAATCTTTTGAAAATAACATCAGGTGATAAGCACTCAGTTTACCATAAACAAGTACACATGTATAATA
This sequence comes from Poecilia latipinna, assembly GCF_001443285.1. NCBI lineage: Eukaryota > Metazoa > Chordata > Actinopteri > Cyprinodontiformes > Poeciliidae > Poecilia > Poecilia latipinna. The sequence continues at coordinate 53,125 of NW_015115236.1, read as the reverse complement.
GCATTTAGTTTGTATTATTCAGTGTTATTTTATATAAAAGTACTTTTTCATCAGTATTAAGGAATTATGTACTTAAAACAAGCTTCTGTATCTGACTGAAAAGTTACTCGTAAGTTAGTTTTGTCTTATTTCAAGTCTACTAAAATATTTGCAGTAGAAACCAGACCAAGGATACTTGGTAGTATTTTGTGTTTTGCAGATTTACCGTCTCCATTAGATTCATCTCTGGTTACATCTGTTCCTTTGCTGCTGGCTTTTAAATTCATTCTTCTCAGAAAAGTTTAAAATGATGGCATTGTCAAAGCTTAGAAGTAGCTTTCAGTGGTGCCACTTCATTGGTTTGTGGTCTAAAACTTATAAAAACATGCAGTAAGAGGGTCGTTGTCCAGCCAGCCGCTTAAACGCTCTGATTCTTCATCACTGAAGGTGCATGTTGTCTGAGCTGGATGAGCATCTGCTCAGAGAGGTGGGATAAATTACGCGGATGACTCAGCAGCAGCCTGTTAGGTTTGAGTGTTCGTGTCCTTACAGCAGCACCACAGAGTAGAGGTTGAAAGAAATGCCCACAGCGCATCCCTCCATCTCTCAGTTCCAGCCCAGCGCCTGAGGAAATGTACCCTGATATTAGCTATTAAAGAGCAGATTGTCAGGGGAGCAGCGCCAGCAGCGCCGACGCAGCTGTGCAGCGCTGCAGCCAGGCAGGAGCTGCAGGACCGGCCCCACGGTCCCCGTAGCAAACAATTAACTGGCCTACCATTAAATGTCAATTAATGGTTTATTACATTGAAATTAGTTCCAATTGATTCACTAATAACGCCCGGTAGTGCAGGTAGATGACATCAAGAAAATACATGTCAGTCTGTCATTTATCCAGAGGCGAGAAGAGGACCGAAAATCAGCTGAGAGCAGAACCACTTCAACATATTTTTACTCAGATAAAAGTGAAAAAGTATTTGGTAAAAAGTTTAAAAAGTACTGACTAACTGATCAAATTATCAATCATTTAATATTTAAAAATTACATCATCAGACGGACCAAAATATAAAGTTAAGTGGAATTTTGGTATTTTAAGGACCAAAATTACAATAATTCATATAAATAACAAAATAAACTTTTTCCAAATCTGTTTCTTTCACTAAAAAACTTATGAAACTTTAATAGAAACTGCAGGTGTGTGTCTGTGTCTGGTGAATTTCTGGTTAAAACGTGTTTGTTTTTCATTCAGCAGGTAGAAAATACAGAAAATTTACTCAAGTAAGAGCAGAAATACTTCATAATAAAATTACTCTTTTAAAATTTTATTATATTATTAAAAGAAAGTCTTACATTTTTATCTGCTATTCAACATCAGATTAATAAGGTCATAATATATTACCTGGTAAAAGAACTGATTGCCAACTAAAATCAGAAAGTCAGAGGCAGTATTTATGCTAAGTTAATGTAACAATTATTGAACAGTAAATAAAAGTGAGAAGGAATAAAGTAAAATTCAATGTTTTTTTTTACAGGAGCTACAGATGTTTGGTTAAATGAGTGACTGCATTTAATGGAGCAAAGTTTTAACTTTCCTTCAAGAGAAACCACTTTGTGTTATTTAATATAAAAAAAGATTTCAAACAGCTTTGAAATCTTTAAGAAGATTGTTGATCAGTTTCTCCTTAAAAGAAGATCTGGAAGATAAATGTGAACATTTCTATTTTAAAAATGACATAATTAGCAAAAAATGAAATAATAAAAGAGTCCCGGAGGCTGAATGAAATTTGACAGGACTCTGGGGGTTTGAGGAGTTCCTGTCCTTTAAGTTGTGACAGGTTATAATAAAGCGTCGTCATTTTAATTAAGAGGCTAATCCGGCTTGAATGGGGAAGGTAATCAAACCCTGGGGGAGTTTTGTGATTGTCTGAAAGTTTAAGCAGAGTGGAAGGATTTCTTTCCCTCTTCTAATGCTAAAAACGGAAAAAACACAAAATCTTACCAAGTGTTTCTGGCCTACTTTTTAACACTAATATCTTAATACACTTGAAATGAGACAAAATAACTTACAAGTAAGTTTTAAGCAAAATATGGCAGCTTATTTTAACTCCTCCATAATATTGATGAAAAAGTACTAGTCCCACTGAAGAGCCGGCCCAAGGCATATGCGAGTTAAGCAGCTGCTTAAGGCCACCACACCAGCAGGGGGCCCCCCGGGGTCACCTAAGAGAACCAATATAGGAATACATGTATATAAAATAACACTAAATAATACGTACACATGGAAAATATAACATGATGTGAGCTAATTACAGATGCTAATGGTAGTTAGCATGTTACACACATATGGTAGATTAGGGATGATAAAGCTTCTGGTGTGGACTTGTTGGTATTTGGGGGCCTCTGAATGAAAACCTGCTCAGGGCCCCAGAAAGTCTCTGTTCGGCCCTGTTCTGCTCTCCTGTGTTAGTCTTCCATCCATTCATCCATTTTCTTCCGCTTCATCCGGGGTCGGGTCGCGGGGGCAGCAGCTTACCACATAAAATCCTTGGTGATATTTAGTGTTTTGGCAGTGAAGCAGCCGTCAGGTGAGGCGTGTCCCATCTGGACCGGGTCTGTCCAGATTTATTCTCCCCGTCTTTGTTGCCTTCGGCGTTCCCTCTGTCTCAATTCCTCCACCTTTAATTACGTCCCGTCTTCGATTACTCGCCTTTAATCTTATCTCTCTCATCCCCACCCTGTTTTTTTTTTTCTCCTTCAGACTTGTTTGTTTGGGCTCAAACTTTTCTTACTTTCCCCGATCCATTTACCTCTCCTCCGCCTCCAGAATCAATCCTCTTATCTGTTTTCCTTTCTTTCACCTGGTTTCCATCTCCTACGTCTTTATCCCGCTACCTCCAACCCCGCTGTCGGCGCTGCGCTCGCCCTCACCATCTTTAGATTGATCACAGTCATTACCTCCATTAATGAGAGGGGATTGAGTTCTTAACTGGGCCTTGCCGAGCCCGTTAGGTCACACTGACTGGGGATATGGATTACTGGAAGATCCCCAGAACGCGGGCCGTCCAAGGCCAGCCAAAGTACACTTTAATCACCTGCCCCTCCAACATCAAATGGCTCTTTAATGACGCGGTGGTGGATGGGTTCACCCCCCGACACAAGGGCAAACACTCACACCGACACGTTCTGGAGGAAGTAGATGGATCTGGACAGCGGCGGCCCGTTTCTGATTATTACTCATTTTCCTTTCATCTTGCACGGCTTTTATGTTCAGGTTAAATATGAATGAACTGTAGGATAATGTGAGTTATGTGTTATTATCATCTGGAAGAAATGTGAACAAAAAACAACTAAAGTTCACTATTTATCAGACATGAAAACGCTGAAACCAGAGGGAAAGTTCTGTTCATGAGGTGAAACTGGTGTGTTTTTACGTTAGAGGTGAAACAATTTATGGATCAGAGTTAACAGTTGGATATCATAAATAAATATTTAATTACAAGTTAAAATGAGCTTCCATTATGATGATTAATATATTTTGAATGGCAGTTTTGTTTTCATAATCTGTCTTATTCATTATTTTTGGTTGTATGCAAGTTTTTATTTCAGTTTTTTGTTTTTAAGTTGTTTTTGGTTACCATGTTGTATTTTGAATATTAATTGAATCTTCCAGCTCCAGTGTGGAGCGATCTTTTGAAAATTTAAGTTCATTGTTCTGTGAGCTAGCATTGTTATGTTGTTAACAATATATTATATTATTTTCCCAAAACAACAATATAATAATTTATTGGGAAAGTTTATTGTTTGCTGTTGTAACATAACATGAATGAAAAGCGCAGAAACTCATGTTACCGTTTCTGGTATCATGAGGAAAAAACAGCGTTTGTCACATTTATTGGCATCTGTTATAAAGATGTGAAACCTTAAAGGGACCTGTTATACAAAATTCATATTTTGCACGTTTCACTTCTATTTCGGTCTCAACTTCATCTAAGAACAGACCAAGCACTTAAAAAAAAAAGTAAAAATAAAAAAAACATCTAGCTGGCTTTCAGACAGAAGTTAATGCGTTTTGGTGTCTGGAAAATGAGCTGATTTTAAAATGTAACATCAGAAACCAGGTACAGCCCGTAGGCCAGCAACCCCAGTGAAGCCCAGCCTGTTACCTAGCAACCTAAGCTGAGTTCCAGCATGTTTGGTCAGCTGGTTTTACTGCTGTACAATGGCTGCTGGAAAGGACAACTGTTTTATTACTGATTTAACATTCAGAAACCACTTGCTGCATTATTGTTGGTTTTGCAGGACTCTCCACTTTTGCTTTTCAAAGATGTACAGATTTACAGCTTTCCTGTACAGCACCATGGCCATCATATATTTTGTCTAGTACCTTTTGTTTTGAAGTTATTTTTGTCTTTCACAGTAAGCAAAGTTTATATCAGTTTAGGTTAACTTTATTGTGAAATTCAGTTTTTTTATTTTGAAAGGCTTCATGGTTGGATTGCAGAAGCACGGATCAATGCAGTTTCGACAGTTTGTGGCTGTTTTGATGGAAAGAAAAAAAATAAATTGTAACAGGTGATTTTTAAGTTTGTGTTTTATTGATAAAGAACTTTTGTTAAATTCACGCAGCTTTAACATGCGACCGTCACTTGTTCAAGGTTTCTTCAAGAATGACAGTCAGATACTGAATCTGTGTCCATAACAGCCAACTCTTCTTCTTCTTCTTTTTTTAAATGTGCTTCAAATGTGCCAAGATCTTCTATCAAAAAAGAGAATATTAATATCTAAAAAGTTAGGTTACAAATTTAGAGAATAAAAAGCACAAAATTTCACCACAATACAAACATTTTTTTTAACTTGCGTCTGAAAAGTTGAACATAGAATGCATTAAAAGACCTGAAAACTCATGTTTTCTCTCCACCATACTGGGTTGAAACCAGTGAGTTATTACCAGGCCTTACAGAACCTGCTGACATGTTGAGGAGGTAATTCTACCCCTGCAGCCTGTTACTACGGGGCAGGAACGCATATAAAACATGCAGGACACTGGGCCCCTGATGGCTGGATTTGGAAAGCTCAAGAAAAACTCCCCACGTTGATTTAGATGCTTTTTTTTCTCCAGCTGTGGATCCATTTGGGGTAAAAAGTATGTGAATCCCTGAAGTCTGGCTGGAAGTCATTCTCTTTTTGCTCCTAAACGGTAGCCCACAGGCACAAAAACCCGCCTGGCTGAAACCGACCCCAAACCTTTTCCTGGGAATCGCACTCAAACCTGGCAACGCAGCGGCAGAGAAGCAGGTGTGATGGCAGCCGGATGGGGACAGCAAGCCTGACTGAGTTAATCGCTGTGATTTCAGGCTGTTTTGATGCTCGGCTCAGTGCAGCCGCCTGGGAGTCCATGGCTGTTAATTGTAGGAGCGAGCAGGTCGTTGGCGGCCTGCTAACCATATAAACATCAGCCAAGGTTAGCAGTGTCAAATAACCACTTTACTAGAATTTAAGGGAGCTAAAGCTTTACAAAAGTATGTTGCTTTTATTAAAACAATATATGTTTTTATATTGAAACTATCACTGTTTTTACTGTTTGTTATGAGACAATCTGAGAAAAGATTGAGCTCCTCTGCCTTCTCCCATGCTAACTGGAAACAACCAATCAGAGCCAGGAGGCGGATCTTAGCGCTGTCAATCACCCTTCGTGTGGTGCTGCAGCCACCATTGATATGTAACCAGCATAACTATAGTTATGCTAGTCATAACTATAGTTATGACTAGCATAACTATAGTTATGCTATGACTAGCATAACTATAGTTAACTAATGTGATGACTAGCATAACTATAGTTATGCTAGTCATAGCTAATGTCATGCTAGTCATCACATTAGTTACACTAGAATTTGTTAGACATAACATTAGTTAGCTTTGGCTAACTGATATAAATAACTAACTAGATTATGAATGCTAATGCCAGTTAGCTTAGCAATCGATGATAGTGGAAAAACGGTTTTCCTGTAACTGAAAGTTATTTGGCCTTTAACACATTGAGCAGCGAGTACATGGGGTTGATTGACAGCGCTGAGACCCTGCCCTTGTCTCTGATTGGTTGCTTTTGGTTTGGAGCGATTCATTTCTTAAAACAGCAAAAGTAGCACAGGGAGGAGGTTGAGAAAATTGGTGTTTTCACAGATTATCTGTTTCAAAACAAACTCGGAATAGACAATCAATTAATCGCATGATAAATTTATACTGGTTTATAATTTCTATTTGCTAGATATATCATTTTTATATTTTCTACCAAAAACTGGATGACAAAAGTTTTCAGTCTGGTGTTTTGGTCTCAGCCAGCCTTTCTTATTTGTTTACAAAGACTTCATAATACATTTTCTGTATTATGTAATATTTATTGATTCATATTTTTTTTGTTTATTTTAGATATTTAAATTGACTTCAGTGTTAAGTGTTCATTGGAATTTAAAGTTTAGCATTAATTAATTATTGTCTTAATTATTAATTATTCAGTTTACAATGTTTAAATTAAATAAAGTCTGAGAGGTAAAAAAAATTTAAATTAAAATCCCCGCTCTTTGAAGTTGAGGAGAAAACCTTCAAATGTTCCTCTCATGATTTTGGACCTAACAGCTGGAAATAATGGCCTTTCTTAAATCTGTCGGCAGACATCTGCAACGTCGGCGGGAACACGTGCGGACACCCAGAGGTCAACGACCACAGGTGCTGCGCGCCGCTCCGCCAGCGCTCAATCATGCGCTGGCAACGGTAATCAAAAGGCGCCTTGTTTGAGGTCAGGAGATGGACAGATCCTGTCAGGAGCGCTTTGTTAAACGACACAAAAGAAGAGCAGCAGAGTACAGGGAGAAACGGCATCCCTGCCAAACTTAGTTAAACGAAAAGTTTGAGTTGTTTCAAACAAAATTCAGCTACTGTCCAAGTCAGTGACTCGATGCGAGCTGCTGCGTTTCCTTAAGTAGAAACTTTTTGAAATACTTTCTGTTGAGCAAACTGATGCCTGGGATCGATTGGACTGGACTGGACTGAAGAGCCTCGAGACAAAATATGTTGGGAATACTAAGCTTTCATGTGACGTCACACACCTGTAAACTTTGTAACTGACAGACACTTGGGCAGGCAGTTGCTATGACAACAATAAACAAGCCACAAGCTTGTGCTGCGTTCACAACGACCGCGCTTCACGCATCAAAAAACGCGTCTGACGTTTCAAGTTCGATGCGTGTGCACTTTAAAGTCAGACACTAGACATTTCGCTCTGGACTCATCAAAATCGTTCCAGAGGCGCTTTGGGACGAGCCGTTGTTTTTTGTTGCCGGTTTTTTTGTACAATGGCGGATGAAATTGAGAGAGTGGCACCAAAGAGTTATGAATGAAAGCTTCTGCAATCATGATGGAAGCTCAGATGTCTTTGCTGAACATGTTGAACACTTTTGCCCAGTGGAGCTTTATTTTGCTAATTTGCAAGCCAAATCCCAGAAATATGTTTGATGTGCCATTTTTTCAACTGCTTCTAAAAACATCCCAAGTGCTTAAAAAACAAACAAACAAACAAAAAAATTAAAGCAGGTGTTTTTTGGCAAAAAGTTAATGGGGTTTTTGTGTCTGGGAAAGTGAGTCATTTCAAAAACCTCCCAGTTGTTAATTCACATTCCATGGGCACTTCACCGTTACCTAGCAACCCCAGCCTGGCCCAGCTCGTTACCTAGCAACACAAGCGAGTTCCAACACATTTCCAGCAGTTTATTAGGATTTAAAGTGACAAGACACCCTAAAAAAGACCAGAAAGGAGCTCAAAATATGCAAAACTGACCTCACTAAAATATGATGGACATGTTTTGTACAGCATATAGATCCATCCTAACCTGTTCAAGGAAGTGTAATAGGTCACCTTTAAAATACATTTAATGCTGTTTTATAATTGTTTCTTTTCAAACAAATTAAATAAATTGAGTAGACTTTATATAACAAAGAACAGATCAAAAATAGTTTAAAATATCTGGGAATACAAATGTTTTTCTGTATTCTTTTGTTGTTTGCACTTTTCTAAACATAGAATGTAATTTACTGAAGTTGCAGATTTTGCTCGACTGCAGAGGAACTACATTACCACTTCGAACTTTGACCTGAAAATGGGAGTTAAATGGTTCAACAAAGTATTTAAAAAGAAAGATTAAGTGATTTTTTTATGCTAAAGTATGTAGGAGGTAGATTTGTAAGATGCTGTTCATTTTGGTTAAATTTTATCGATGGAGAGAATGGTTCTCAGTGCCGCATGAAATTCCCAAATTGCAGTTTCTAACTTTGGTGTCGTACTCCAGCCTAAAGTCTTTCACTCTGTGGGGTAAAACGGGGTGTTTCTTGAAATATGTTCTGACTTTATAGCATATTTTTACCATCATAAACCACAGCCTCATTGCATTTTGAAGCAGTCCTTGTATATCCATCCTCCGCTGACTCCTGTGAAGATCTGCATTCAAAAGCTGCAGCGGGTTTTATGATGGAGCTGCAAATTTTATAGCTGGGGTCAGTCAGGTGTAAAAGGAGAGCATTATGGGTAAAAATGTGCCTCAGAGCCATTTCAGGAGGTTAATGGATTGGATGCTCACAAACACTCAGATAGTAAAAGTAAATATCACAGTGTGTGCGTTTCCATATGTTTATTAGGCGCTCATTCAGAGCGAGAGCGGTATCATCACAAATTTTACCACTTTATTTAGATAATTTCTGATACTTTCAGAAGCCTAATTTATCATCTCCTGCTTGCGTTTCTGATTTCGTTCGACTGTGGCGATCTTTGTTAAACTGTCGCCTTTACAAGGTGTTTGTGGCACCAACTGTGCCGGGATAAATAACGGCCGTGTATCTAATGGTCCACAAAACCAGCGTGACATAATTCACTATTGATTTGCTCTCCGTGCTCGCGGCTCTTCATTCGGTGACGCTGCAGTGCGGAGAAGTCTGAGGCGTCGGCATCGATCAGCCGGCGCCGTCGAGGAGGAATTTCATTTTTTGGAAACGTTGCAGCCCGTTGCGGTCCCTCTGTATTCAACGGCCGGGACGCGTGGTGTTGTTTTTATGAGTCGAATGTATCGATCCGCTGCCGTCTTTGTTCTTGGAAAATGATAAACAAACATTTCTGTCAGGGTGGAGCAGCTCGAGGTGTTGGACACGGTGCAGATTCACAGCTTTACGTTATAAATATGCAATATCAAGATTAACTTTAGATGTGGGTAACAAAGCATTGGCTTACAGCAATACTTTGAAAACTGCTTCTTGTTTACACTGCAAAAACACAAAACATTACCAAGTATTTTTGTCTAATTTCTTAGTGCACTTGAAATTAAAGAAAACTAACTTACAAGTAACTTTTCAGTACAAAACCAGTAAATAACTTCTTAATATTGATGAAAACGTTCTAGTTATATTAGCAGATTATTTCTCTTTTATCAAGACATTTTTCCAATATTATAAGTGAAATGGAAATAGTATTGTTTCATCAACATTAAGGAATTATTTAGTAAAAACAAGCTCCTATGTCTTGCTGACAAGTTACTTGTAAGTTTCTTTAATTTCAGTTGTATTCAGGATATTTGCATTGGAAACTAGACAAAAATACTTGGTAATATTTTGTGTTTTTGCAGTGCAAACAGGAAACAGTTTGCAAATAATTATTATTTCAAGTGTAATAAGATATTTGCACTAGAAACTATTTGGTAAGATGTGTTTTTGTGACTTGTATATGTAGGTCTTTCACAATAACAAATTTTATTGGATGATAAATCGTTCCAGGAATTATTGCGATAAACGATAATATTGCTGTTTTGAGAACATTTTCAAGTGATGTAATGTAAATAGTGGAAGAACACAGAAATTATCAATAAACTTTAAATTCTAATGAACATTTAACACTGGAACTGGAAGAACAAATAAAGTGAATAATAAAGCCTCTAGAAACAAAGCTGTCCTTCAAGAAAAGGGCTGGTTGAGACCGATAAACCAGACTGAAGAATTTTGTTGTCCAGTTTTTGGTAGAAAGAGAGAAACGAGAAGAACAGCAAATCAAGAAAATGGAAATTATTGAGCTCATTTTAATTTATCATTTGATTAATTGATCTACTTGAAAAGAAAACTACTATCACATTTAGATTAAAATACTAATTAAGTAAAAGCAAAATATTTTTTTAAAAATGGACCAAAACATAAGATTGGACGTTATCAGTAATGAAACCCCGAACTGAAACCTTTGTTTGGATCAAAGTTTTCGGTTTTGTCTTGATCAAAAAGCCCTGAAGGTTTAAATTTAACAGGCTGTATCTGAATGATGCTCACAGAAATTACAGAAATTGGTCTATTTGAAGTTCAAAGCTAAATTTTCTATGGTTTAGGAAGCAGCAGCAATTTTATGTCCTCCACATTATGTTGAATAAAATTAGTCGGTTTTTTCACAGACTATTATTTTTGCTTAGGGGAATTAATTTCATTATTGTGCCTCATTAGTGTCATCAGTAATAATTAAAAAAAACATGGGAACAAAATGGAAAGAATACAAATATCTCATAATTTATGAATGTATTATTGCTCATTATTTATGGGGATCGCTTCAGGTTTCACTCTGTTAAATAAATTCATAAATGAGGTGAAACTGAGCCTTATGTTGTGTTGCTGTTGCTTTAATTATGAGTAATGTACAATTAGACTCGTGGTTTTATTTTCTGTGCCAAAACATTTTCACATCCAATTTCAGAAAACATGAGGAATTAACCATCAAGTTTATTTTGAATCAGACAAACAGAAACATCCTGTGATTTGTAAACCCCTTCATTGATTTAAAACATGCTAAGATTTTTTTTTTAATCTGTTTATTTGCTCAACATTTTTCAAAAGCTGCTACAACAGGACCAGATCTGTCTGTTTCTTTACACACTGATGCACGTCTGGCAAAGCAAAGCAGGAAGGTCGTTTATTTTTGTCCTGGAGGGGATAAAAGTTTGATTTTCTCCACTCAACAGACTCTCACTGCAGAAACTCTTCTTGGGACAAACCACATCGCTTTCTGTTCTCTCCAGACAGACAGGAGAGTTTGTGTCTGACATATTCCCTTTCTATCACTATTTTATTTCACAATGGTGGGATTTTTTTAATGCATTTCTAATGTTTAAATGAAAAATCTGCAAAATGTTCCGATTTTTTTATCCGATTATTTGATTAATCATCCAAATTTAATAATCGGTTACTAAAATAATTGTAGTTTCAGCCCTAAACTAAACATAATTTCCACTTATTTTCCCACAGATGCCATCTCTGGATCAACGGCATCCCCCCTGATCAGGCCAGCGAACCCCACGGCGACCCCAGCTGCATCCTCACCTGAGCCGTTAAGCTCTCTGAAAGCTCCAGGTGACGCGGCCGCCTCCGACGCCACCGTGGCTTCTCACGGAGAGGAGAAGCTGCTGAAAACAAACTCGCCGTCAGAGACGCAGGCGGAGCAGAAGGCCGAAGCCGAGACGGAGACGGACACGGAGACGGAGACGGAGGAGGAGAAAGCCCGGCGCCTCCTTTACTGCTCGCTCTGCAAAGTGGCGGTCAACTCTGCATCGCAGCTTGACGCTCACAATACTGGTAAGAAGAAAAACCAATATAAAGACTTGATGTGCTGCATGAGTTATTTCTAATTTCATAAATAAGATTTAGGCTTAAAGAGAGAAAAATATCTCAAATATAGATTTTTTTTTTAAGTTTGTTCATATAAGAAATGCATATGGTCACTAACAGGGCTGATCAATAGATCAATAACAACATGTACCGCGATAGATATGTGATCAATATCAATAGATAATAAATCTGATAGATGATTCAATGATTTTACTGAACTCTAATCCAAAGCCGAACAAGAAAGAAAGCCTGGTGGAAGCTTTGGTTAGCTAGCAACGGCTTGTTAAGTAACTTTTGGTTACCTAGCAACGGCTTGTTAAGTAACTTTTGGTTACCTAGCAATGGCTTGTGAAGTAACTTTTGGTTACCTAGCAACGGCTTGTGAAGTAACGTTTGGTTACCTAGCAACACCCTGTGGAGTAACTTGCACTGCAGCAGTTTAAAGTTTAGCCATGGTGCCTTTTAACTGTTTAAAAATACATAAAGAACAACGTGGAGTGAAAACTGTGGATAAAACAGGAAAACTAAAGTCACCAGCTTGACAGGACGTCGTACAAAAAACAAATCAATAATTACACTGCAAAAACTCAAAATATCACCAAGTGTTTTTGTCTAGTTTCCTGTGTAAGTATCTTATTACACCTGAAATTAGAAAAAAATAAATTGTAAGTTTTCAACAAGATATTTGAGCTTGTTTAAGTAAATAATTGCTTAATATTGATGAAAAAGTGATAAATTATTTCACTTATAACAAGACATTTTCTCTTGTTTGCAGTGAAAGAACTTTTTCATAAATTTTAAGAAATTATTGACATAAGCTCTTCTAATTTGCTGAAAAATTACTTGTAAGTTAGTTTTGTCTTATGTCAAGTGTAATAAGATATTTGCAATAGAAACTAGACAGAAGTATTTGGTAATATTTATGTTTTTGTAGTGTACCTATCTACTGATAACGTCTTAAATCATGATGCACGTTTTCAGCAACCCTGTATAGAAATAATGTTTCAAATCCCTCTGCCAACAAAATGTTTCAAGACACGAATGAGTCTGTTGCTTTGCACAACCACCAGCATCCAGATGATTTATATAAAAAGGAAATTCTTGGAACATTTTAATATTTATCTGCAGGATTCCCAGCATGACTGTCACAGAAACTCCTACACAATAAAACTCTCATCTGAGCTCAGACAGATTAATAGTTACACCACCTTGTGCAGAACGCAGCTCTGATTCAGAAGAGAGAACAAGTTCCTTTCATAACCAAACAGCTGGGGTTTTCTCTGACATCTTTTGTTCTGTCAGTCATTTTTAGTCTTTGTACCATTCAGACAGAAATTGTACCATTTATTAAAGGGTTGATACTTTTGACAGTTTGGAGATTGAACTCCTTTTGCAAGTGACCTGATATGTTGGTAGCATGAATGCTAATTACCAGTTTTAGTAATGTGCAACTTGTGACTTCATATATATATATAATAAAAAATATACAGAAATGTAAACTATATTTATCTTCTCCTGAGGTTTTATATCCTCTTATGCGATGTAATCATTACTGAACATGTTTTATGGTGGAGATGTTGCAACAATCACTGCAAGGATGAACTGGTGTATAAAATATCACAATATTTGGTGAGAATGATAAAAATTATGATTAACAAACTATTTAACACTTATTTTTTAGGTGACTGTATGGCTATGACTACATGGAACAGTATTCATGGGGCCACAAACACAAATACTGCTCTTGAAAAACGTAACTGAAACTGCACATAGTAACTGCATTTAATCATATTTTCAGATTTACTGATATTTGTTGATGCTCTAATGGACCAACCAGTGGAGAAAAATATTAAAAATAACATTTCTGATAATACTGTCAGTTTTTGTGTTTGTCCTTGTATTGGATTTTCTGTTACAAATCTAAAACAGAATATTTTAGGTACAAAACAAGTCCTTTTCTTTTATTAGTTGTATTTTTTGTTTTTGCATGTCGTTTTAAGTAGGGCCATAAATCTCCAGCAACTTGTTTTCTCAGAAACAGGCTTCATCACAGCCAAGGTGGCCTAAATATGGTTTGTTTTCAACTCGACGATTTTGGCCCGCAGTACAAATCAGTACGCTGGTTTAGAAGAACACAGTGCGTTTACATGCTGCTTGGTCGCTTGGAAATAATCTACTTTATCGTCCATGAATCACACCGGCCCGGTCCGGCTACTTGTTCTGCTTGTCATGCAGATCCAGTTGATAATAAATGAAAGTTATCCATCTCTCAGAAACAGATCCAGCACATGGAGCCAAAAATAAACGCGTTTATTTGGAATACATGCGGCCTTTTCAAACTTGAATGCCACCTGATATTAAAATAAAGTCATAATTGGTCAAGTTTAAACTTTTGATGTTACAACGTTTCTCTTTTTCTTCTTCTGTGTTGTTTCAGAGGCTGTTGATGTTATTTTTTGTAACTGTGTCAAACAGCATCGGTCGGTTTTTAGTAACGTGGGTTTTGTTTTTTTCCTCTGTAATGATGCAATTCTATTTCATAATAATAATAATACAGAATGTCAAACTCAGTTTAGTTCCAGTTGGTGTCTAGAGAAACTACAAACCCTGTTAGCAGCCTGTGTGTTTCTTTTGCTGTCATAAATATGAGCCTTTCTGACTTTCATGCTGTTCAGGTCAAAAGGCTAAAGAGCTTCAGAGCTGCACGTTTTCTATTTCCAATAAAAACTTTAGAAACCTTTAGAGCGCTCCCCTAACCCCGTTTCTTTGTGGGTTAGTAATTGTCTCTCCTGAGTCAAATGCAGCTCAAAGGTCAAATATGTAGCTTTTAAAATGGCGAGTCTTTGATCGCGGATGTTTTAGGATAATTTACAAGCTTCAACTCTGATTCTCGTATTCCAGAAATTGCCTGAGCAGCAGCGGCGAGCCTCGTATTTGAACTTCTTTTCCTCCCTCGCTCCCTCCGGCTGTTTCTCCAGAGGTGACAATCATGTTGTGACACGTCTCGTTTCCTGTTCTGACCCGCAGGCACGAAGCACAAGACGATGCTGGAGGCCCGCAGCGGCGTGGGCTCCATCAAGTCTTTCCCTCGACCGGGAGTCAAAAGCAAATTGGCTTCATCCTCCAAATCATCAACTGGCCTGCAGAACAAAACCTTTTACTGTGAGACGTGTGACGTGCATGTCAATTCAGAGACTCAGCTAAAGCAGGTGAGATTCACAGGCTTCTGCTGCACAGACTGGAAACTGGGCTCTGGTTTTAAACTGAGGCAGAATTTCAATGCTAATTTTATTGTTTCTTGTTCTTTTTGATTTTTTTTTTTTTTTAAACCAAATACTGTGTTTCTCACGCAAGTAAGTATGTCATCTTGAAATTCACAGAATTGAGCCGGAGAAATTGTTTAACACAATAAATAATTCACATTTGCATAACATGTCAAAATATTTCATGGAGGCTCAACGTGGCGCTTTCTGTGGGAAGCCGACACGCCTCCCTCATGTGTGCTGTTGCATCAGCTGAAGGAGGATAAGGCAGGAAATAATAAATCAGAGCACAACCCCGTACTTTATGCAAATGATGTCTTTGAATACTGAAACTGACACACAGGCTGCTGTAACGCAGCTCCGCTGGCTGAGCCGTCCGTGTATTATTAGGCAGAATGAGGGATAGTATGCAGAAGAGTCATGTTGGGGTGAAAGGATTCCCCTCTTTTCAAGTCTGTAAACTACAGAGCAAGAATCTTTAGCTACTCATAATTTCTCCATATTTTCCCTCCAACCCACCAGAAATCCTTACAACATGTTTAACGCTACTCAGATTTTTCTGTAATTAATCTCTCTTTAGGTAAAATGTGAGCCGTTGTCAGTTTTACTTTGTCTTTATTTATTATTCATTTTATGCAGAATTTACATTTTAAGTGTTTCTATCCGTTTTGGGGTACACGGCTTTGAAAAACAGCGCAGGCGCTTAAATACACGTGGTTATTGATTTTTGGTTGTATGTATATTTTGATGGAGAGAAAATCCAAAATAAATTCAAACTTGTGCATAAAAATGTTATTTTTTTATCATTGCAGCTGTACGTTGTGTAATTGTTGCACCCTTGGAACAGAAAAGTGTAGATCAATCTGATTGATTAGTAAGTGTAAGCAAACCAATGCAGTATTTTATATATACGAGGTTAAATCTTCATTTCTCGATCTGTGCAGTTTGGTGCCAAACCTTCGTTTGATTTGTTTTACGTCAGAAATCGGCCCGGTGTTTTCAGAGCCAGCCTTGATGTTTCTCTTTTTAAATGTTCACGTCTGAAGAGCAGAGGTTCCCCACAAACCGGACGCGTCCCGCACCGTGCAAAATTTATGAAGCAGTTCCAAGCCAAAACAAAAGCGTGAATGTACGACCGCCTGCGAGGATTGGAGAAATTTAAACTGGGGCGTAAATCAGGTGTTTGGTAACGGGATGTACCCACACTGACCACACAGCTGTTTGTCATATTTCAGCAGGAGGAAAGCCACATTCTCCTCGCTATTTAGCAAAATGCTAATAAATCAAACCATGGGAGGCTCAATAAACCCATAAAGCTGGAACAGTTCTCACCAGTTAGCCAGGAAGTACATGGAAAAAGTGTCAACTCATCTAAACCCTTCAATATTTTCAAGATATTTACATTTATTTCCATGCTTTTAATTGACATCAAAACTGATGAGGGAGAAATAAATGTAACTGGGTCACAAAGGAAAAGTTTGGATGTTTTAATCAGGTCTTATAATTCAGTTCCCTTTAGTTAAAGAGCCTTGAAAACATTTTTATCCTCCTTAAAATTTCAAACCTTGAGTCACATTACAGTAAGAAATCACCAAATATTTTTTAAATTGGGATTTTCTGAACATTCAACTCCACTGATTTTCCATTTAATTGACCAACATTTCTGTTTAAACTTAAGAAAAACATCACCATAGCATGATGATGCCTCCACCATGTTTCAGTATAGAGATGGTCAGAGTTGGGTAGGAACTAGTTACATTTACTCGAGTAACAGAACAAAAAATTTACTTTTACTACACTGTACTGTTTACTTTTACTTGAATGTAATTTTTAAAGTTGCAGTATGTAACATTTTTTTGAAAATATTTATTAAAATTGTCACTATGGTTTTGAATGGTCAAAAACAAACAATCAGAGACAGGAGGAGGGTCTTAGCGCTGTCAGTTAACCTCGTGTAAACACTGCTAATTATGCTAACGGCCAACTTGCCGTTTCAGGAAAACCATTTACCCACCTTTACTGGATAAACAGTAACAGGTTAGGCTAATTAGCATGGCTAGTTAGCTCCTGTAAACACCAGTGAGCATCGCGTACAGGAGAATGATTGTCAGTACTAAGACCCTCCCCCTGGCTCTGATTGGTTGTTTTTGACCAAGCTGTGTATTTCTGCAGATAGCAGGACCCCAGGAAGGAGTTTGATTTTTTTTCACATTATCTGTTTCACAACGTTGTGACTGTTTTAACAAACATTTATAAAAATTGTTTATAAAAGTTACAAACTGGAGCTCTAATGCGCAGTGTCTCTATTTTTTCCACATATTGCAAAAGTTATTTTGGTTAAGTCTGACCAGTGTTTTCTTCTCCGTGTTTAAATCGGACTTGCTGTGGTTTTCTCTCATTTAG
Source organism: Poecilia latipinna (assembly GCF_001443285.1). NCBI lineage: Eukaryota > Metazoa > Chordata > Actinopteri > Cyprinodontiformes > Poeciliidae > Poecilia > Poecilia latipinna. The sequence goes on along the minus strand of NW_015115236.1, from coordinate 35,810 downwards.
GTTGTCTTCTCTACAGATTATTTATGTTTTTTTTCTCTGTATCTCACAGATTTTATTCTCTTATTTTTTTATCTAATGCCGTTGCTGTTAAATTTCAGATTCATGTGGAAAAAACAACGATTAGGTTTTCTTTTTTTTTTCTTGCACACTCAATGGTCGCCTGCTGGTTAAACGATATCAACAACACTGACTTCTGCCTCGTGTTTCTTACTCCGTTGCCGTGGTTACACAGTCGGCCATGAAAATGTGGAAAGTAGTCGTGGACGTCCAGAGGCAATCAGCTTTTATTCTTCAGCTGGAGATGTTCTTACTGCTGCACATTTCTTTACGTTTAACGCTTTCACCTCATTTACAGTCACTTTTAACGACAGATTTATCAGATTAATCACGCTTGAAATGAGAATATGCACGTTTTTAATCAAATATTTAACAAAATAGTTTATTGTCTTAAACCAAATGTCTGAAGATTTCTCTAGATTTTCATATTCAGGAAGTTTAAAAGTAGTAATTTTGTTTCAAATGTTAATAATAACTGAGAATGTTGAATGTTGAATGTTTGTTCAAATTTATTTAGTTGTTGAGTGAAAATCTGCCATTATCTGAACCATTAACATTTTCTATGATGGAGAATTAGCGCCACGCAAAAAATATAAGATTTCAAGAATAGTCAAAATAAAATAAAAAATAAAGTTGTTTTACAAAAATAGTCATTATGACTTTATTCTCAAAACGTGACTTTGTTCTCATATTATAACTTTATAACTTTATTGTTGAAATGTGATTTTATTCTTATTATTTTTGAATTTTTTCTTGTACAAATTTATTCTCACATTATTTTGAGTATTACCTTACTTACCTAACTTACTCGGATAATACTTTGATTTTATTCTCATACGACTTTATATTATACCCCAAGACTTTGTTGTATTTTCATTTTTTATTTACTTTTGCATGAATCTCAGAGCTGTTACTGGAAAACAGATACTGACTATTAATAGCTACTCTGTTCAGCCCCAATTAATTAAAATAATTTAATCATGGTGAAAAAAATAAAGTATCTTTCATGTTTTGTTCTTCTTCACTGTAACATAAAATCTCAAAGTAAACAAAGTGAATTGGTTCTTTTCTTCATGTCATGTAAATTTTTTCTCCTTTGTTTCCTTTTAGCACATCAGCAGTCGGCGTCATAAAGATCGAGCAGCAGGGAAACCAGCCAAGCCCAAATACAGTCCCTACAGCAAACCGCAGAAAGGCCAGACCAAACAGCCGGTGAGTTTCTGCAGACAAACGGTCACCAACCAACCGACCAACCAGCTGACCAACCGACCAACCAGCCAACCGACCAACCAACCAGCCAACCAACCAGCCAACCAACCAGCCGACCAACCAGCCAACCGACCAGCCGACCAACCAGCCAGCCGACCAACCAGCCAACTGACCAACCAACCAACCAGCCAACCGACCAACCAACCAGCCAGCCAACCAACCAGCCAACCGACCAACCAACCAACCGACCAACCAGCTGACCAACCAACCAACCAGCCAACTGACCAACCAACCAGCCAGCCAACCAACCAGCCAACCGACCAACCAACCAACCGACCAACCAACCAACCAACCAACCAACCAGCCAACCGACCAACCAACCAAC
>NW_015115236.1:16146-31095 GCF_001443285.1 Poecilia latipinna | reverse complement strand
GCCCGCCAACCAGCCAACTAGCCAACCCACCAGCCAGCCAGCCGGCCAACCAACCAGCCAACGGACCAACCAACCAACCAGCCAACCGACCAACCAACCAGCCAGCCAACCAACCAGCCAACCGACCAACCAACCAACCGACCAACCAGCTGACCAACCGACCAACCAGCCAACCGACCAACCAACCAGCCAACCAACCAACCAACCAGCTGACCGACCAATCAGCCGACCGACCGACCAAGTTCCACCAAAAAACACCAAAATTTTTGGATTAATCTCAGAAATTTTCTGGGGAAAAAAAAAGAAATTTCTGAAAATGAAAAGTTGAAAATTTGCTAAAACAAAATCTCAAAATTTAAGATTAGTCCCAGAAATTTTCTAGAAAAACTTTGGGTTTCAAAAATGGAAAATTTTCCACATATCAAACGAGAAAAAAAAATTACTTTTGCATTCAGAAATCCCCAAGTTTTACTAGAAAACTTCAGGGAAATGTCCAATTTTTTTCTGAATTCATAAGTTTCGAAGGGTTTTTTTTTTTTAAAGAAAACTTTCAACTTTTTGAGTTCAAAAAGAAAAATTATTTCTTTATTTCTAGAAAATTTATGAGATTAATCTCAAAATTTCAAAATATTCAACTTTCCAAGCTCAGAAATTTCCAAGTTTTCTCCAAATTTTTGTCTACAAAATGTTTAACTTTTGGAGTTCACGAATTTCAACGTTTTTCTAGAAAACGTCCCAGATCAATCTAAACATTTCTGAGTTAAACTCAGAAATTTCAAAGTTGCCAAGTTCATTTCTAACAAATTTTTCACTTTTGGAGCTCAAAAATGTTCTTGTTTTATTTAGAAAATTTCTGAGATTATTCAAAACATTTCCAGACTGAAATGTTCAGTCTGGATGTTAAGAGTATTTTTTCCACCCTTCACATCCCGGACACGCCGCTGTGGGTTTGTCCGCTCAGGCCAGCAGCAGTTTCATCTTCGTGGTGGGAGGATTTTTGTTGGAGGGAAAATTGGACGAATCAGTGAGCAGTTTTTGGGCTTCCCCACGAAGCGGTCTTCGATAAGTCACGTTCGGTCCAGCCAACCGCACCTGACTCGGTAAAATGTCAGCTTTTATAAGCGGACCACCTGCCAGCACGCGTTCATTAAGGAACGCTGCGGCCTAATTTGAAGCCTGGATATTTTATTGACAGAAGTAGCTTGTCTGGTCCAGCATGCTGCAGGAGGAATGCAGGCTTGGATCGATTACTGCTAAACGTGATTGTAAATGTCAGGTTTAACTTATTCTGAGGATTGTGGTCTGACACATCAAAGCGGCTCACGTTGATAAACCCCAGATCAAAAGAGAGAGCAGAAATAACTTTTTATTTACCCGGGGTCGTTGTTGAACTTTCTGGGGCCTGGCAGCAAATCGTTGCTCTTTTCTGGCTCCAGGTTTTGATTGTCACATGCAATAGATATAAAAAGAACCATGTGGGTTTAATGTGGGGAGCTGTTAATCTTACAAAAAAGCCCAAGACGACGTCGTTCATCACACCCACTGTTTGCAGAGACCAGGCAGCAGGGATATCAGTGAGGGGGAAATGGCTTTTTCTGAAACCCATCATTGACTGAGTTAACGGAGAGGAGCTCCTCTGATGAGCGCCGAGTACAGAGCGCTTCCCGTCGGGCTGCGACGCGCCAGCCGCTTATTGATAACCTGTGACGGCGGCTGCTACGCTGGGAGGACGCAGCCTTTTCATCACCGATACACAAGATTAAGCCTGATAACGTTGACATTTCCACGCCACGAGGATTTTCGTTTTTATGCTTTTCAGATAAAACTACATGACAAAAACACAAAAACTGGCCAGTATGTTAAGATTAGAAACATCTATTTGGGAGGGTTTTCTTGGATAGACCAAATGATTGTGTTGCTTGGATGATTTGTCACAGGAGCCATTTATCTTCAGACAGCAGCAGAGCTGTGGGAAGAAACTTACGGACCAGACCAGAAAGATGTTTTTATACCTCGCTGTGAAAAAACACCAAATCTAACCAGGGTTATGCCTAGATATAGGTTCACCTAGCTACAGATAAACCCTGCTACAGCGGGTAATCAAAACGGTCTGTAAGGTAAAATAATCTGTAAGAAAGATGGAAAATATGAATTTGTTGGACAATTTAACTGCTTTCTGCAGAAGATGGTGCCACTGCAAAAACACCAAATCTCACCAAACATTTCTGGTTTCTGGTACATTTAAAATAACTGGAACTAGAACTTATTGAACCAAGCTACTGCATCTTGATGAAAGGTTACTTATCAGTCAGTTTTGTCTTATTTCAACTCTAGTGAGTAATCTTGGTTAGGTTTGGTGTTTTTGCTGTGACTTTCTTTTTACCTGAACAGTTTTTCACAGGCTACATGGCTACAATATTTTTCTCATTAGACACCGTTCAGTTTTGCAAACTGAACGGTGTCTGTGGATTATTCCTCATCAAACTGAAATGCTTGTCGTGTCTTCTGCTCCCAGATTAAGCTGATCTTAGGAAAGGAGCCTCAGTGTCGGCCTCTGACGGCTCAGATCCTTCCCGCTCACTTGGCAGCGGTAGCCGCCGCCATCGGAGGCTCCTTCACTCACCGCACAAACCACGGCGCCAGCCCAACGCCGAACCCCGCCCTTTTCCAGACTCAGGCGCTCCCCGCCGCACTGCTCCGCCCGGCCCCCGGGCCTGTCAGGACCTCTCATCCACAAGTCCTCTTTGCCCCTTACTGAGCCTCGTCCGCCTCAAAGCCCCAGCCGCGTGGAGTCACTGCAGCCTCCTTCTATGCATCAGATTACTGGACATCTTCAAGCCGCCATGTTGGAACCTCCAGCTCCTCATTAGGGTGGTTCATTCAAAGCAGCCGGAGCTTCTTGTGTTGGATTTATTTCTCCGATCCTGACCCAACGAGCTTTCAGTGCCATGGCTAACCCGTCCCGGACCGACCCGGACCTACAGTACATCGTACCGCAATAATGTATGTGAACTATGCAGTGTTGTTGCGTCCTGACTGGGATCTGGTGCGTGGCGCCCGACATGGAGGAGTCACTCATAAGTTGGACCGGTTGTTACTGGTACCGAGCGCTGGAGACGCTCTCTGTTCCTGTATGCACTTTAAGCTCTTTCTCTGATGTCTGCAGTAGATGGTTAGACCGTGCTAGGTGGTTACTGTGTCTCGTAAAGTGTGTGTGTTTTTCTTTTTTGCATTTGTCTCTGCATATCTTTATGTGTGTGTGTTGGGCGATGTTGGGCTACGTGTGTGTGAGTGTGAGAGATGTTTCTATCCATCGTAAGCCATTCCAGTCGTTATCCAGCATCCATCGTCGCCTGCTGTCTCACTGCAAAAACACTAAATTACACCAAGTATTTTTGGACCAGTTATTGTGGAACTGCCTTAACATACAAGGAAAAAAGCTAAATCAACTTAGATGTAACTTTTAAGCAGGACATGAGAGCTTGTTCTAGTAAATAATTCCTACAGCTTATTTCACTTGAACTTTTTTCCTCATAAGTGAAATATCTAGAACTTTTTCATTGGTGCCATTTTATAGCACAATCAGTAATTATGTTAGCTTCAGTTGATGCTGTATCAAATATGGCTTAAAAGACGTTTAACACTCTGTCTCTTTAAGAACTCCTGCTCTTTTGGAAGTTCCGCCTTCAGGAAGTCATCACAACATGGCTGCTCTATTAACCCTTTAACAATGCTTTTACCAGCGTTTCAATGAAAACCAGCTTCTGTAATGAGCTCAGCAGGCGAGCTGCTACACCAGAGGTTTGCTAATTGCTGCTGGCTAGTCTGAAGGAGCAGGAGAGGGCTGCTCTGTGAGGCGGGAGCTTGGAAACTGCAGCTCAGGAGGAGTGGCGCCTCGAAGGCGGAGCTAGGTATTTTGACGTTTGCAGTAGAAATTGGAACAGAAATACTTGGTTAGACTTTGTGTTTTTGCAGTGATCTGGCCAAAGGGACCACAAAAGCTTGTTGTGTTAAATGTCGTGTAAAAGATGAACAATTTCAAATAAAAGAATCCTAATTTGTTATTGATTGTGTCCCTTTAATCAGTATCAATACGGGAAAATCAACAGGTTTTTTTTTACATCTGCTTTCGGTTGTTTCTTTGTTTTTTCCTCATTTTTGTGTGATGAGGGGGGAGAGGATTCTTAGAGACTCTCTGTCTCTAACTTTTTTGGGGGGCAAAATGAATGTACATAGCTGGACACAGACAACAACATTGGTAGCCTACAGGCTACTTGTTAAGCTTAAGGTGCTGTATTTGTACTAGCTAGCTAGTCATCTTCTAGCTAACTTTACCTGCATCCAACAGCTTTAATCAACTCAGTCGGTTAGTTTGGAGGGAAAAACTGTGAAAAGTTGTTTGCGTTTTGCTGGTTTGCTGCCGTGATTCTAACACAAACCTACGTAGCTCCGCCCAGCAGCAGCAGGTCTCCTTCACAGGTGTAAACCCAGCGCGAGCGTCGGAGCGCTCATGTTGCGTTTAAAGGCGGCTCGGAAAAACAGGTTACAACATGTTAACAACGGATTAAATGGTTTTAACTGCTGATAAAAGTGACAGAGGACACAGACACAGATATCAAATTGACATAGGAATAACAGAGTTGGCCATTCTAAGGTAAAAACCCAGCGCATACAGTGTTCGTGTTTTTTTTTTTCATCCAAACGGCTTCCCGCGCCCCCCCTGCAATGGCACGGCGTCCCCCCTAGGGGGCGCACCCCACAATTTGGGAACCTCTGTTTTAAATGATTAAATTTCTAGCAGGAATCTAAAACACGTTTGTCCCATAAACCTGCCATCTACATCTAACTGGAAATGTGGAGAAATTTGAGCACGACCTTTTTAACACCATGCTACAAAATTCTATATCCAAACTTTGACTAGGCCATTCCAATAAAAGTCTGGATTGTGAACTGGATTTACATACGTTTGTGGATTATTGATCAGCTGAATAACCAAAGTGCTCTTCTCTTTTGGGTCATGAACTGACAGCCATGTGTTCTCCGTTTCTGATCAATAACAATGATCGTGTTTCTTACCCGTTTCTGTTCAGTCTATGTTATGGTGTAAGAAAGGTTCTATTAAAGCGATTACTTTATTTTAAAAAATTGAATAAATATGCAGAGGCAAGTAATTTTTTTTTCAAACTCAATTTAAATTTTATTTTCTATTACTTGGTTTCCAGTCGTTTAATTATTTCTCTTCAAAATCATTAAAACCCGAGATAATCAGCTGTTAACCAGGATTTGATGATGTTTGGCTTCAGTGGAAACATGAGGTGTTTTTAAATGAAGTCATGATTCAGAGCCTGGATGGATTTATTGAAAAGGAAAACAGTGAGAGACTTCACTAAGTAGAGGAAAAGTTTCTGTTTGATCATTTTATGAGTCCAAAACGTGCTGGATCTGAGAACGTAGGCGGCCTTTTGAAACTCTGAGCTGTAAAGTGAAGTAAAAATGTTCTTTATCAGGCATACTGCTGTTCCATGTTAATTAAATTCAGCTCTGCTTTTTGATGTAGAGAAAATGCTCCCTACAGTCCTTTACAGTTATTCCTTATCCAGTTAATTATCCAGATATTTTCATATTTTGCATTAAAAGAAAAAGACTTATTTAAAAGATTTTTTTAACTGTGGCATTAATCCAGATTAAATGTTCCCGGTTTTATGTAGGTTAAGTTTACCAAATTATTTCTATTTGCTAAATGTCAGAATAATTTAAACTTTTTTTTTTCTTCAGATTTATACGTTTACATGCATAAGTCTGAAACTGAGCATTAAACACAAACTTTACATAATTAATAAGAACAAAACCGAAACACAATAATATGTTTTTTGAAAGGACAAACACAAAATAAAATAAAAGCAAGAAAGTGCAAGCAAAAAAACTGGAGACTAAATATTACTTTATGTTCTCTGCATTTTCTGATTTAACTGCCTCAACTAAACAAAGTCCTGCTAAATTTCTCATTAACTTGATATTTTAATATAATTTACAATTATTTGATAATTTTTATAACCTTAACCCATGACCTTTTATACAGTCTGTTTTAGTAATTATCAGCTAAAATTTTGTTTAGTCAATAAAAACATTTTACACTTTAATATGCCTGTAAGTCAGTAAATAAATGAATTAATTATGAAAATACAGATGTCTTTATTGAACCGATTGAGGCATTTATACATTTATAAGGTTTGATGTTCAGATGTTTTCTGTTCACTCCTGATCTTAATAAATCTGACTGAGGTTCTGTTTGCTGCAGCCAGTCAGACCCAAATACATAATTTAACATTTGCTCTGCGGTTTTAAGCAAACATTACCAGAGTGAACTCGCTCTATTTTCAGCTGTGAATAATTACACATTTTGAGTCCTAAGTGTTTTCAGTAGCAGAGCTGTGTTGAGTCTAAATAAACCAGTGTGTGTGTGTGTGTGTGTGTGTGTGTGTGTGTGTGTGTGTGTGTTTTTATGGTAATTTTTCACCCAGTGAGAATTACCACTGTGTTCATTTTTAGTTTTCCTGTAGAACATGAGCTTATTTACTCCCAGTTTTAGACATTTCTGTGTTTGTTTGAGGATTAAAACATTCTTTAATTCGGGAGGGAAGCAGCAGAAAGGGCATCCTGTTTTTACTCACACCCGATGTGATTTGTTTTTTTCTCCTGAATTAAATAGAGGGTATAGTTTGAGCAAATGTATCGATGCTTTAACAGGTATATAAAAATCCAATCTGCTGGGTTAAATTAGATAAAGAACTTCTTTATCTAATTTGGATAATTAACTGAGCTTATTGTACTGTTTCATTACGAGGATTAATTGAAATCTATGTGATTAATTTTTTTTGTGAAGAGCCTCAAGATAACATTTATTGTGAATTGGCATTTAAAAGCAAACTGAATTTAACTGAAAAAGGACATTCACAACAAAAAATAGTAAATTTTCAGGTATTAAAAATAAAATGTTACATTGATTCAAATCTGTTTCCACCTTTAACGTAAACAAATATTTCACTATTTAACTAAAAAATGCATATGTTAAAACATAAAAATAAAACCGCAGTTTTTGACATTCATAAGTTAATTTTTTTTTGACATTTTTCAATACGAGTCGTTTATCTTCAGCTTTCTAGTAGATGACTGAAAATTTTAAGTCAAAATTGATCATCCACATAAAAAACACAGTAAATAAACATTAATCCCAGAGCATGGTGCTGCCACCACCATGTTTTTCTGTGGATATTGTCTCCTTCATGTTTTGTGTCAAACACAACATTTGAAATTGTGAAGCAGAAGTTTAGTTTAGTGGCAGATTTTCAGTTTTGGATATTTTTTCTCCAGCATTACTCCTCGGTTCAGACATGCAGAGATAGATCTGCATGTAGCACACTAACAGTACTTTCCAGAGATTTCTGCAGCTCCTTCTTGTTGCTGTCAGCCCCTTGGCAGCCTCTCAAACCAGTTTCCATCTGGACTTCTCTACAGTTTTGGAGAAATGTCCAGTTTCCGTAATGTCCCTCTCATCCTGTTTCCTCTTCTGCTTGATGGCTGCCTTCACTATGCTGTGGCATATGTATATTTTTTTAAAAATTGTGGTTGTATTTCCCTTCCACTTTACCAATACATTTTGCTCAATCAGTTCCAATTTATCCTTCTTAATCTCAAAGTTTAATGGAAATGAGCAAATGTCTGTAAAATTATGAATCAGATTATCTATAATTGATGACAGATGTGAACTAAAGGCTGAAAATCAAGTAATAGTTAACATATTTTTTCAAGGTTTCCCTAAAACACATCTCTATAAGATATTGTACAATATTGTAATTTTGCTGATTTGAAATTAACTCATAACTTTTGCACTTTTCCAGATTACGACAACGAATCCAACGTGATTGTTGTGTAAATTGGTTTAAAAAATTACAACAATAAATCTTTAACTATGAGCTTCAGCAAACAGTATACAAAGCCTAATAAACAACATAACGTTACATTTATTAATGTTACCGTATTCGCCAGTTAAGAACCAGTTCATGCTGAACGTCCACCTCTATGCGTTTCAAGAAAAAGGTATTTTCACTCAGATAAACCCACATCAATACCAAGAACATGTCGCAAATATCTGACGTGCCGTAAAATACAACGTTGCTAAAATAAACACGACAAGCCCACTTCTGGGTTGCCATGGCAACGTGAAACCAAACGGCGGCTGAGCGAGCGCCCGTTAAAAGTATCGCTAAAACAACAAGCAGAGCTACAACGGACTGATTCCGATTCTGAGCTCTTTAATAGGTGACTAACAAAACAACATTTAATTTACTTTTGGAAATATCATTGTAAGTAAACATGCAAGTAGAAGCCGACATGCTATCATTAGTATCTAAGCTAGCTTTAGCTTTTTTTCAGCTTTTACATGGATTTTTCCCACACTGCATAGAGTACGTAACTGTAGATCAACATGCTATTGAGAGCTTTCATGCTATCATTAGTATTTAAACTAGCTTTAGGCTTTTAGCTAATTTTAGCTGTTGCATTGAGTTTTTTTCATACTGCATGCTGTATGTTACTGTAAATCAACATGCTATCATTTACCATTTTACCTCATTTTTGCAGTTTTGCATATTGAGCATAGTATACTTACTACTTAGCATTTTTGTTTTGAATTTGAAATATTCACTACTTTGTGGTGATCCATTACATAAATTCTCATTGAAACTCTTTTACGTTTGTTGTAATATGATACATTTTAAAAACCTCAAGAGCAGGAAGGCTCTATTTCTCTGAATATGACATTTTAGCAGGGGTGTGTCAGACACACGAAATCCACAGTGCATGTCTGCAGACTCACCATAAATATACTGATTAAGTCTGACATCTGAAATCCAACATTGCTTCAATCCATTTAGAAAATGAAACATCACAGAGTAAAGCAGGTCAACGTATTTCAGCATGTTGGAGAGACTAATCCACCCCGACAACATAACTCAGACAGTACATCTTTAAACCGGTGAACTTTTCCATGAACCCCAACCTCATTCATCTACTCTTTGTTTGTTGCACATCTAGCCAACACACTCCCTCTATTCCTGATACATTAGAGTTGGCTTTCCACCTCGATGAAGGGTGTTTTTCCCACCAAGCTCCTCCTCAACAAGCCAAAAGCAATACACAACGAGTCGCCTGCTGCTCTCTGGCCACCATTTCAGTTCCAGTTAAAGTCGCTGGAGAAAGGATCACAAATATCTGTAAGTGGGATGTGGGGCAGCTCTGTTCTGCTGTTTAAAGGAGCCATCGGCAGAAACGGAGCGTGATTCCTCCAATGTCAGCAGGGAAAGTGCTGCGGACAGCTGGAAGTTCAACCAAGCGAGCGCTGGAATGGAGATTAGGCCAGAATGAGTCATGATGGGGGGAAAATGTCAGATCATTAGGCCATTAGTGGAATCAAGTGGACCTTAACTTTTGCATGTTTCAGGAATATAAATAATGCCAAATAAGAGCTGACAAGTTTTTTTTTTTTTTGTAGCAAAAACCTTAAAATACAGACGGTAAAAGGGAAAATATCATGGTAAATAAGCCAGTAAAATCAATATAGAACTAAATCCAAAGAAGGAACTGAAGTAGAGGTTCTGAAAAAAATTGAGAATCATAATTCCTAGTTCAGGGAATTATGATTTGGTTTAAAATTAGTTTAAGTTGTACGTTTTTGCTGTTCCTATTTTGCATTACATATCCACTCGACCACAACTTTAAGAAAAAGTCTGTTAGCTAAGCTAACATAAAACTGGTTATTTATACTGATGCACAAAAACAAGCGGATAGTGTTCGACCGTGTGCGTTGCTGTACCTGTTCAGTTTATCGCAACTTCTGACAAAGAATAGATGACCAGTTCGTTCATAGGAGACGGGCTACTGTTTCCTCAATGAGGGGGAAGTCAGAGGTCAAAGGCGCATGCGCATTTCGACGACGTGCTGAAGTCACAGCGCCGTCTAGTGTCTTGGTGTGACAATGACAGTGACGTCTAAAGGGGGAACTTTTCCCCCAATAAACAGAAAATACCGTAATGTTCTTATATAAACTTGAAGTGGATTTAGGAGAGTCTCTGATTTAAACTTGTATTTTGTGTAAAGTCTCCAAAAACATGAGAACAAATTGTTGTGAGGCAACAGAGCTAACAAACAGGGAAATGTGGAGTTCTTATCTGTTTATTTATTGATAAAGTCCTTTTTGCTCTTTTCTTTTACATTATGAACGCAAAAATAATTTGCTCTGTTAAATCTCCAATCTCACTAAGTGAGATTTATATATATTACAAGTAAAACCAGATATTTCCGTATGTCTGACATTAAAAACCCCCAATTCTTCTCTATTTTTGATCATTTAGTATTATAACTAAATAATTTCTGATGCTAAGTGAAAAAATAATGTTAGTACCTCCATCCTGAATCCCCAGAAATACGTACATAATTCAATAAAAGTGCAATAGGAATTGTGATTTACTCATTTCTCTACGATTATGATGACTGCCAACAGCTGTAAAATTTACTGAGATTGGAGAAAAGTCTGTTGTTTTGCTGGAAAAACAGCCGAGTCAAACGGAGCTTTGTTTGCAGGATTAGGAATGGGAACATGTTGGTTTCCTTTTCTCGAGCCAGAAGAATGCTGGCGCAAAAAAAAAAAAAAAACAAAAAACAAAACAAGAAACCCTGAGAAGAGAGAAAAAGGCACTCATTAAAAATAGAGAGAATCTTAAAATTACTGAAGCAGAAAATGTAACAAAATTTAATTTGAAATAAATAGAAAGTAAAAACAGGAACATTTATAACTGACGTTTTAAAAATACGTGAACCAGAGACTGTTTAGTTTGTTTTATTAACTTTTAATGTTGAAAAACTGTGTTGTTACAATACAGCCTGACGAAGCTTTAAGCAAAACAACAGAGGGCTCATTATGACCCCAATATATAAAAACAGGAATTCTCTTCCAGCTGCTCTGTAGTCACAGATATCAAGTCATAATGATGTGACATTTTCAGCTCCTGTGATCAAAACAGGCCTTTGTTTGATGCTCATGGCATTTCCTCATTCACAAAGAGAACAACAGATCCAGAGCGTGACATATCTGCTCAACTGTGACTGAATAGCAAGCAGCTCTGACTGCCTCACTAATACAATAATAAGAGGGGAAAGTTTTTATGATCCCAGTTACAACCACATAGTAAAATTTACAAGCATTTTGTCACCTGTTTTTGAGGCATTAGGCAACAGATAGGTGTATTAGGGCCGTTGTAGGTAGAAGCAAAGCAGGAAATTGCTGCTAAAAACTCGGAAATGTTTTAATTAATCTAAAAAAACATTCTAGACTAAAGCTTGGACATTTTTAAATGTGAAAAGTTGAAAATTTGCTTGAAAAATCCCATACATTTTTAGATTAATCTCAGAAATGTTCTGGAAAACACGTGGACATTTTGAAGTTTTCAAAGTCAAAATTTTGCTTAAAAAAAGTTTTAGATTAATCTTAGAAATTTTCTGGAATAATCTTAGAATTTTCTGACTTTGAAAAGTGGAGTATTTGCTCAGAAATTTTTAGATTAATCTTAGATATTTAACAGAAACAATTTGGAAATGTCTGATTTTTAAAAGTGGAAAATTTGTTGGAAAAAAAACAGAAATTGTGTTTTAGACATTTTCTGAGTTTCAAAAGTAGAACAATTGTTAGAAAAAAATTAAAGATTTGCTAGAAAAAGCCCTGAAATTTTTACATTAATCTCAATAATTTTCTAGAAAAAACTTGGAATTTGGAAAGTCTAATTGTCTAATTCAACTCGACTTTTGAATTTTAGACTTTCAAAAGTCTAAAATGTTAGAATTTTTCAAATTCGTAAACGTCATCGTATTGTTTGAGCATTCTGAACACATTAAGCACTTTCAAATCTTTTAGAGACATGACTTCGTAGCTCCGCTCAGCTTAAATCTTCATTTTTTGCTGCAGTGCTTTGCTGAAAACATGATGAAAACACTTTGAACGCTGGCGGTCCATCAGACTCCTGAGACAGCTCTCTGGCTTGCAGCGTTGTTAAATCGACACACGTCCAGATGAAGGAAATAGTGTATGTCACCGGCTTAACGGACTGGAATGTTAATTGAGGCATTTGTCATGATGTTGAATCAAAGCCTTTCCATGCACGTGAAGCCGGCTGCCCCGACCCGCCCGGCGCTGCCAGGACTCCCTGCAGCAATGCTGGTCGGTCGGTGCAACAAAGAGTCTGATTCAACATCCTGCCTGAACGCAGCGGCCTTTGGTTCTAAATGACAAATGAAAAGCAACTCGAGATAACTAATGGGAAGTAATGCACGTCTTTCCTGTTACAGTGACAGAAAAACAGAAAGTGATGGATTTGACAGAGGAATTTGGCCAGGGAACGACATTCAGCTGTGCCAAGCAGGTAGCCAGGTCATAAATCAAGGCACTGCAGACTCAAATGAACTCAGAGCTTGTAGAAATGAAGAATTCGAAAGATGAAATCATCTATTTATTGATTCCAGTAACACTGAATGTTTTCTTTTAAAGTTCACGTCCATTTATCCCATCGCTGCAGAACTGTTTAACACGTCCCTCTGTGCAAAAGTTCTGCATCCCCCCCGGTCATTTAGGGACTATCTGTTGCCTAATGCCTCAAAAAACAAGCAACAAAATGCTCGTAAATGTTACTGTGTGGTTGTAACTGGGATTAACGCTCATAAAAACTTTCTCCTATTATTATTTTTATTGGTTAGGCAGTCAGAGCTGCTTGTTATTCAGTCACAGCTGAGCAGATACGTCCCGCTCTGGATCTGTTGTTCTCTTTGTGAATGAGGAAAAACCGCATGCATTAAAACAGAGGCCTGATTGATCACAGGAGCTGAAAAAGTCACATCAATTTACAAAAGTTTAACATTTTTGACTTTTGAAACTTTTTTCAAGAAAATTTATGAGATCAATCTAAAAATTTCTGATGTTTTTCAGGCAAATTTTTTACTTATCAAACTCAAAGATGTCTGTATTCTAATATTTCTAAGATTACTCTCAAAATTTCTGAGTTCTTTCTAGCAGAGTTTTGACTTTTCAAACTCCAAAAATTCCATGTTGTTTCTGGAAAATGTAGTAGATTATTCTTAAAATTTCTGAGTTTATACAAGCAAATTTTCTACTTTTCAAGCTTAAATATTTCCAAGGTTTTTCTAGAAACTTTCTGAAATTATTCTCAAAACTTCTGAGGTTTTGGCAATCTCAAAATTTCTGGGTTTTTTCTAGAAATGTTTACATTTTTCAAACTCAAAAAAGTAAAAAATTTTTCTGGAAAATTTCTGAGATTAATTTCAACATTTCAGAGATTCTTTCTAACAAAGTTTCCACTTTTAAAGCTCAAAAAAATTCCATGTCAGATTTGCTGAAGCAGTAAAATGCCTAAAACAATCTGCGTTTCCATTAACCATAGAATTGTGGAAATTTAAGTAATAAAAATTAACCCACTTCATACAAATTTGGAAAAAAAATCTTTTTTTTTTTTTTTGCAAAACTGCAATGGAAACCCCTTTTTGTATCACACCAGTCATGTGATCAACAACTGGACGTTACTACTGACTGAAATGACGAAGAACACGACAGGAAGCAGATGAAAGTTTGTGCACAAACGTATTCATGTGCGATTTTAATTGTGTTTCTAATTTTATAGAAACACCGCAATTGAAAAATTGTGTTGTTGTTTTTTTACATTAGTGGAATATTGACAAATTTTGCTTACATTTGTAATGGAAATGCAACTACAGTCGCCATGTTACTATTAATAACAACCACCTAAAAAGATGTTTGCAGAGTGCCTTATCAATACTGAATCCCAGCAAAACGTTTCTGAGTTTCAAATATATTTAATGTGAAGTTTGAATGTTCTTCCTGAACATTTGTGACTTCTCTCCAGTCCATAAAGCACATAAGTTAGATTAATTGGCCAATCGGAAACTCCAGTCTGCCCTTAGGTGTGAATGGAGGCCCAAACCCTAAACAAAATCAAACGAGTATGGAAAAAATTAATGTCAGGAAAAGCAGGCAAATGTTTTTCTGATTAAATATAAATTAAACCTGAAAATCGCCTGGAGATGAAAATCATTGTAAATTAGCACCATTTAAAAAGTGGTCAAAATGAAATTAAAAGTAATTTAAGCTGCCTAGTTAAAGTCCAACAAAAATATAGTCATGATATTATCTAATTGTGGACATTTATCTGTTTGACTGGAGGACAAATGATGAAGTGAGACACTAAAACGAGGAGGTGAGGTTGAGGGTGGCTGACTGAACACAATCAGATAAATGGAAACACATGTTTTGATCAGCAACAATGAGCAGTCGAGATCATTAGCAATTAAAAAAAGCTAAAAAGAAAAGAAATTAGCTCTGGATCACTGATGGATTACCGTTTGAACAAAATGAACTCCTGTCCAAAACACAAGATCTGCTGAGCAGAATTACCCTAAAAGCTGGAAAATGTTGAAAATAAAAGATTTTTGTGACAAAAGTTTTATTGGTGATTAAGAATACAAACACAGACTGACCTTAAAACTGCAAGAAGAAATATCAATAAATCCCAAAAAGCCTTCACTTAACCTGTCTGTCACTAGAGGACCCAAATTTGGGTCCTCTAGTGACTTTTAGACTTTTAGTCTAGTGACTTTTAGATGTGCCTCTGCTGCACCACACCTGAAAAGAATAACTAGGTCATTAGCAAGGCTCAGGAGAACCAATCTACACAGGGAGGAGGTAATTAAGCCATTTCATTCCACTGTTTTTTACCTGTGGCACATCTAAACACTGCAGGACAGCGGCCCTTGAGGACTGGAGTTTGACACCCCTGTCACTAGAGGACCCAAATTTGGGTCCTCTAGTGACAG
>NW_015115236.1:0-13227 GCF_001443285.1 Poecilia latipinna | reverse complement strand
TGTCTGTCACTAGAGGACCCAAATTTGGGTCCTCTAGTGACAGGGGTGTCAAACTCCAGTCCTCAAGGGCCGCTGTCCTGCAACTTTTAGATGTGCCTCTGCTGCACCACACCTGAAAAGAATAATTAGGTCATTAGCAAGGCTCAGGAGAACCGATCTACACAGGGAGGAGGTAATTAAGCCATTTCATTCCACTGTTTTTTACCTGTGGCACATCTAAACACTGCAGGACAGCGGCCCTTGAGGACTGGAGTTTGACACCCCTGTCATTGTGAATGACAACCTGAGACCAACAGGTTAAAACTCTAAGAAACAAGGCAAATATTAAAGACTATTTTTGCTTTGTTCGATTATGATTTCATTAGTAGTTTGGTTATTTCTGTCCAAGATTCTCTTCTATGTGTAACAACAGTGGTAAAAATTAACATTTTGCACATTTCTGTACTTCCTTCGATTCTCTACTTTGTAAACAAAATTTGTCCTTTCACAGACATTCCAAATATAACAAATCACCAGGCCCAGCCCGTTACCTAGCAACCCCAGCCAAGCCAAGCCCGTTACCTAGCAACATAGATAGAGTTCCAGCACATTTGGGCCCTGTTTACATGACAAAAATCCAACAAAAATTTTATTTTTTCCCCACTACTATTAACAAATTTACATGAAGACGTTCTAATTACAATCTCTGTTTACGTAGCATTTCAGTACACATCTAAATGTTGTAATGCCCTCACCACGCCACTAGTTGGTGTTAGGTTCTTTGAAACTAAGTGTGCATGTGTTAAAAAAGATGTGCAGTACAAACACAACGAAACTCTTCCATTTTCACCTGTTGTCATGTGAATAGGGCCTTGTTGGTCAGCTGCTTTTACTGCTGTATTTGCTGTACAATGGCTGCTGGAAAAGACAAGTGTTTTGTTGTTGACTTACCATCCAGAAACCACGTGCTGCATTCTTGTTGTTTGTGCAGGAGGCTCTACTTCTGCTTTTCAGCGATCTATGGTTGTGTAATTATAAACATTGAGTTGGGAAGTGTGACCAGCTGCAGTTTATTTGGATTTATTTATTATTTCTCATAAAGTTGCACAAGGAAGCACTCAGTTTGAGAGTGCTTCCTTGTGGACTGTCGAACTGAGTGCTCTTAAAATTAAATGTTAAGCTCACAAGTGTACTGATCATGAAATAACAAAATTTCTGAATTATTCTGGCATATCAATCAGTCAGTCATAGATAATTTAATTATTTGTGCACTTTTCTTACAGGCAAGGGCAACATTCCAGACATAAAACCACTGGACACACACAGTAATAATAATTAGGAGTAATTAAATATATTTAAGTAAAGAGAATAATAATAGTAGTAATAAGACGAAGCATTAAAATGAAAAACAAATCAATTAACAGGAATGTAGAACCGTGGATATGCAGTAGTGTAGATTACCAAAGAAATCTAAAGAAAGAAATAAGAGTCATTTTATTAATCCTCAAAAGTTTTAGTCAGACGGTGAAGAAAAAGAAAGGCTTAGGTCCCTGAATATACATACATAATAGGTTTAGGTTTTAACTACTGAACTGATCAGATCAAAGTTGTTGTTTTGCTCCATCTGGTTGCATGATTGATGCTATTGTCTCCTTTACTGAATAAGCTCTTCTGAATAAAATGAGGCTCATGAGTCAAACTGTTAGAATGACACTTTCATGAAAAATTTATTTTTCTCAAAACAAAGAAGAAAAAAACGGATTATGAAAATGGACCTTTGTCTCACTGAAACCTTTCTCTCCTCCTGGAAAACAAAAACCTAAGACTTTTAAATAATTCAAACATTTTCTGTTCATTTTGTTAGAAATATATGAAAAATCAATCCTTTCTTTGTGACGTGAGCAATAAAAACTAAAATTGAGAAAACATTTGTTAACTGAAATGGTAATTAATGCGAAAGATATAAATGACT
This sequence comes from Poecilia latipinna, assembly GCF_001443285.1. Classification (NCBI taxonomy): domain Eukaryota; kingdom Metazoa; phylum Chordata; class Actinopteri; order Cyprinodontiformes; family Poeciliidae; genus Poecilia; species Poecilia latipinna. The sequence goes on along the minus strand of NW_015115236.1, from coordinate 11,276 downwards.
AACTAGAATTGTATTGTGTGAAATTGTAGCTATAACATCCTTCGTTTTTGTCCTTTTGAATCTATTTACTAACCTTTCAATCTGACTGGAAATTGATTTATATCCCCCCCCCCCCCAACACAAGCAGTTTACGTCAGGCGTTGGCAAATTACGGCACTCCCCCTAGTGGCACAACGTCCGCAAAATGGCGGCAGCAAAAGTCCGTTGGTTGTTGAAGATGAATACATTTTTTTTTTGAAAATGTTACCTTCTGTTGGGTTGGGTATTCATTACACATAATAACAACACAATGCATAAAAACTACTACTGTAACTAAAACTAAGCTGAAACTAAACAACATTTAAGTAACAAAAACACTCTAAAAACGAATTAAAACTCACTGAATTAGACAAAAAGTCACAACTAAACTAAACACTGCAAAAAGACAAAATCTTACCAAATATTTTGGTCTAGTTTTCTAGTGCAAATCTCAGTTCACTTGAGCAAAACTAACTTAATAACTTTTAAGCAAATATATGAGCTTGTTTTGAGTTAATAATCCATTAATAATGATTTTAAAAAAGTGTAGTTCACTTATAACATGACATTTTTCCCATGTTATAAGTGAAATAATCTGAACAAGTACTTTTTCAAATCAATATTACGGAATTATTGACTCAAAACAAACATATGTCTTGCTGAAAAGTTACTTGTAAATTAGTTTTGTTTTATTTCAAATGCACCAAGATATTTACAATTAAAACTAGACCTGAAATACTTGGTAAGATTTTGTGTTTTGCTGTGATGACTGAGTTTTTGTCCCAGTTTATAGTGCAAATATCTTCGTTCACTTGAAATAAGACAGAACTAACTTACAAGTGTTTTTAGCAAGACATATGGAGCTTGTATTAAGTCAATAATCCTTAATATTGATGAAAATATTTTAGTTTCACTGGCAGATTATTTCACTTAAAACCTTAGAAAATTGTCTTGTTAAAAATTAAATATTCTGGAACTAGTACAATTTTATTAATCTTAAGAACTTACTGACTTAAAACAGGCTCCTTTATCTTGCTGAAATGTTACTTGTAAGTCAGTTGTGTTTTATTTCAAATGTATGAACATATTTCCACTAGAATAGACCAAAAATACTTGGTAGGATTTTGCGTTTTTGCAGTTTAATGAAAGAATCCAAAACTATCATAACCCCACTGCAGAGACTGCTAGGTCACCTCTTATTAGCATGCAGCGCTCGATCCTCTCCTGTCCCCTGCAATCACCTTTATGACAAGCACATCAATTATTGAGCCATTAATTATTGGCCGGAACAGATGTCAGTCAAGTGAGACGGACACTTTGACCCTGGTGGAAAACACAAAGCTATAAACACATGCAGATTGAGTCTGGCCATGGGCGCTTGTGTCTGAACGCAAGAGGAGGCTATAAATTTTGAGGACAGGGAAGCCGGGTAGAAGCAGAGCCTTCCTGACAATGACTGCTACATATTTCAGACAGTATATGCACTCATCCTGCTGCAATTCAGCTCAAGAAAGCACAAAGCACCCCGGCAGGAGACATTAGCACTTTTAATTTGGGCCATATGGTGGGAAGATGTGAGTAAAGGAGCCGGGAGAAGTGAGTGAATGACTACTGCTACGTCGCAATTTTTTATTATAACCTTTGTGGAGCCCTGCAGAGTGAAAAGTTTCAGATCAGGTTTATTAAACATTATTTCAGGCTGTTCGACCTGCAGAGAGCCGTACCAAAAGTTCTGGGTTTTATTTGCTTTGCGGCTATTTAGTGTCCAGCTGTTATGTAAGGTGGACAGGAAAATATAATCTATAGTCTGAGACAGAAAGACGCTTCAGCATTTTATACAGTGTTGTGAAAAAAAATAATTTCCCCCTTACAGATTTATTATGTACTGAATGTCAAAAAGATTTTGAACAAACACAAAATGCCGATTTCATTTGTTTATATAATTTGGTTTAGGTTAAAATACATGGCCAAAAAACTTGGCCATGTGTGAAAAAGATCTGAAAACTGAGTTTAATTTCATTAGCCTCATTAAGATAACCTCGAACAGAAGTGAAAAGCATGACTAACAGCGCTAAGCCCCGCCTCCTGGCTCTGATTGGTTGTTTCTAGTTAGCGCTGGGAGAAGGCAGAGGATTTACATTTATTTATTTCTTTATTTTCAGATTAACTGTGTTACGTTATACTGTCACAACATATAGACAGTTTTAACAAATGTATTAAAACATTTTTATGAAAGTTACTACTTTTATACTGCTGCTTTAAGGCTGGGTTATTTAACCTTTAGTCAAAAATATGTTCCTTTAAACTGCTGCTGCAAGTTACTCAACAGGGTGTTGCTAGGTAACCAAAAGTTACTTCACAAGTAGTTGCTAGGTAACTAAAGAGCGAGTGAGTTAGTTAATTCCACCAACCTCGTTGAGCGGCTGAAGTCTTTCTTGTGCGGCTCTGGATTGGAGTTCAGTGACAATATTGAATATTCTATCAGATGTGTTATCTATTGATACTGATCACATGTCTATTCCAATATATGTTGTTATTGATCTATTGATCAGCCCTGTCAGTGACCATATGCATTTCTTATGTGAACAAACTTTAAAAAAACAGCAGCAAGATGTAGGAGCTTATTTTAAGTCCATAATTCATTAATATTTATGGAAAAGTACTAGTTTTAGTGGTAGATTATTTCATTTATAACATTGGAACAACGTCTTGTTAAATAATCTGCCAATGAAACTGGTATTTTTTCAACCAATATTAAGGAATTATCTACTTAAAACAGGCTCCTACATCTTGCTGAAAAGTAGCTTGTAAGTTAATTTTGCCTTATTTCCAATGTACTAAGATATTTGCACTAGAAACTTGGTAAATCTTATATTTTTTCAGTGCAGATGTGTCAAAATATAAAACTGCATGGAGCTTTCATTTTTGTCTTCCATTTTTTTGTTTCACCTCCAATTACCAGACCAGAAATGTCAAAATCAAGTTTGACACTGACCCATTAAGTCACCCATTGAGTCAGGAAAGCTTTTATCAGCAATTTAAACCACTATACCAGAGCAATCCCTTTCACATCACTCCATTTATTAAGCAGGTCCGTCTGTAAAAAGTAATCACTGGGAAATGTTTTGACAAAGATAAGACCTTGGTTTTAAAATACGTATTCTTGTCACCATCTATCTGCTGTGAACTTCAGCTTATCAAAACAATTTATATCTACACTTGTTGGGATGAGAGCGAAAACCTTTTTTCCACTTAGAAAGCATGAAGTTGTTTTTCTGTATTCTGGTTTTAAGAATCCATTCCAGTAAGTGGTGCGATTATTTACTGTCATAACACCTAAAACAAATCTGTGGCCACTATCCAACACTGATTGATATGAAACCCTGTGCTTGGTAATAAAAACACAGAGCTCGAAGTCAAGCGAAATAGACTGTATTGATCATGGTCTCAATGGCTCTTGGTGATACAACTCCTGGTTTGTTTCTGCTGGTTTCCTCCATTTTGGAGTCAGTTTCTAAGATTTTCAACCTCAAGTCAAAAACAAAATGTGTTATTTTAAGAATAAATACCAAAGTATTTATAATACACCTAAAGATACGGTTCTACATTTACAAAAAAAAAACAACTATTTTTTTGGTCATAATGTACAAAATGGGCATTTTATGCCGATCTCAACTGCTTCTAAAAACAGCCCAATCACTTAAAAAAATTCACCCAGACTTTTTTTTGGCAAAATATTAATGCTTTTTGGTGTCTGGAAAATTAAATGTTTCAAAAACCTCCAGAATGTGACATCACAACTGACAGGCACTGCGCCGTCACCTAGCAACCCCAGCCAAGACCAGCCCCATCACCTAGCAACCCCAGCCAAGACCAGCCTCGTTACCTAGCAACCCCAGCCAAGACCAGCCCCGTTACCTAGCAACCCCAGCCAAGAGCAGCCCCGTCACCTAGCAACCCCAGCCAAGACCAGCCTCATCACCTAGCAACCCCAGCCAAGACCAACCCCGTCACCTAGCAACCCCAGCCAAGACCAGCCCCATCACCTAGCAACCCCAGCCAAGAGCAGCCCCGTCACCTAGCAACCCCAGCCAAGACCAGCCCCGTCACCTCCAAACTTTTATTTTTTTTTGTATTCATTTATTGTATCTATTTATATAAATTTATGTATTTTATGTGCTTATAACACCAGCTAGTGTTATAAGCACAATTTTACAGCATTGTTTTAATGACTAAAATAACTTCATTTCAATCTATCCATGATATTTTATTAAAATAAACTGGATCTTTTTGTCTTGCGGATCTGAGCCTTGAGACTGCTTTTATTATAAATTGAATATATACACTGTTGTAGAACCTAAGTGTGACATTAGGAGAATGGGCGGCTGATGGATAAAGTTATCCATCAGCAGACCAGCTAGCTCACTTTTGAATGACTCACAATATGACTAAGCTAAATAAATAATTTAGATTTACTCCACTGTCCCATAAATAGAGGGAAAGTGGAGTAAATAGATAGAGAATCAAACAATAGATTCAGTTTTTGAGGCCCTATCGTGCATCAACATGTGCAGAATCCTCTGATAAAACGTCATTAGTATGTTCCCATAATAAAATAGAAAACCACAGAGCAGTAGTACATATTTGTAACATTCCCAAGGCAACTCTGGCATTAAAGTGGTTGCTCCACAACTTTCTGTAAGCAGTAACATGACGTGTTTTCATAAAGCTTTGATTTAATGTAGTCATTGCTGTGGTGTGTTAACACTGTGGTTATCAGATATCACTTAGCTCAAACACAATGCTAATGATGCTGCCAGGACGTTAATTACATCTATGCACCACTGCAGCCATGTGAAAGTCCTGCTCTGACTCATTGTTCCTCACACCAGCCATGACAGAGAGCATCTCAACAGAAAGGAGAAAAGCAGCCGGCCTCTTCACAGTTATCCATTAATAGACAGAAATGTCATGAGACAGGTCATATCAAAGCCACGTCTTGCTGCCTGCGTTTGATGTGTTGACGTAGAGCACAAGGTTGGACCTCCTGAAAGTCACGGCCGCTCTAATCTCCGTAGCTGGTGGCGTGCGTCACCTGTCCTGGCTGTCACAGGTAACCCTGGGACCTCGCCGTGATGACAGCCTCATCACAGATAACTGAGAATATATCCGTTGCGTCCGCCGTGGTGTTATGATGTGCGGCGTTCCGGTGATGACCGGGGCTCCCTGCAGCAGCGCTTCAACTCCTCATCTTCAGGCTGGATGGTTGTCTCCTTTTTTCCTTCATCCACATCTACCTGCAGGCTAAAGAGGAAGCAGTTGCCACAGCAACGAACCACAGCCGCATCACTTCATGAGTTCATAAGGTTTATCACAGTGTGTATGATGCCTATTGAAATCCACACAGCTCCTCTGTGTCCCCCACTCAGGTTGTACAGGTGTTATATTTCCAGGAGAGTCTAAAAGTTTAGCAAAAAAAAAAAAAAAAGTTCTCAGATATTTTACTGTAAATTTCAGAATACAAGATTTTAGCAGGTCTAGCAGACAATTTAAATTACTAATAGTACTGTTTAATTTAAACGTGTTTTTGTTGGGTGTCATCTTAAACTTAACCTTTTTTTATCTATAATCACAGTTAAAGGTGCAGCATGCAACTTTAATAAAAAAAAAGATTTTCTACATATTTTTAAAAACTGTCTCCATGTTGTGACATTATAATATGAGACAGATAATCTGTGAAAAGATCGATTTCCTCCACCTCCTGTCTGAGCTACTATTGCTGTCTGAAGAAATTCACCGCTCCTGAACAATAACAACCAATCTGAGCTAGAAGGAGGGTCTTAGTGCTGTCAATCACCTCATGTACTTGCTGCTAAATATTCTAATGGCAGAGAAACAACTTACTGAGGTTGTGCTAATTAGCCTGAGAATTCGTGACAGGCTGTGCTAGCTGTATTGTAACAGTGGAAGGTGGAAAGGGGATGAGCAGCGTCACACGGAGGGTAATTGACAGCACTAAGATCCGCCTCCTGGCTCTGATTTGTTGTTTCTGGATAGTACTGGGAGAAGGCAGAAGAGCTTAATGTTTTTTAACAGATTATCTGTCTCATACCATACAATAAAAATATAGTGACAGTTTCAACAAATATGTAAAAGATAGTTTTTATAAAAGTTACATACTGCAACTTTAATTTGTGATTAGTGGGATTTAATGATTTATTTATTTAGGATGGTTTGGAGACCTTTTTTGCCTTTCAGAAATGAAATAATCATTTTAAACCCACTTCATTTATATTTGGTCAGGTTATTTACCTGATATTAATTTAATGATTGGAAATATTTAATTGTAAATTACATAATGGAAGACTGAATTATTTTAGTTATTATTCTGATTATTAATAGATTAATCTGATAAAAAAATTTGCAGGATTGTACAGATTTTTAATTTAATCATTTAAGCCTTTTATATACAATAGTAAGAAATAAAATAAACAATTTAGATAGGAAAATAAAAATTTTTGTACCTAAAATGCATTAATGTAGTAGTACTGAATTTGAACAGAGTGTAGCTAAAATTACCACTAGAGGAGTTTTAGGTAAAATATATTTGCAGACAAAGATGCTTTTTTCTAAAATTGAATATATATTATTCAGTTTTGGCTTAATAACTACTATGATTGTGGCATTCTTTCAACAAATCTGTATATTCCAGTTAATGATTAATCAATTGCTAAATTAAATGACAAATATTTCAGTAATTGCTTAATCACAATTAGTCAGATTAATCGTTTCAGCCTTGGATAAAGTCTTTTTTCACAGCAGAATTTCAAAGCTAAATGATGGTTCATAGCTATTCTATTTAATCTTTCCAAAATATTTTATTTAAACTTCAGATGTGTCGTGGAGAGCACCAGGCACATACCACAAGAGATAATGGTTTACTTATGGTCCACTGCTGCCCTCACCTGGAATGTGGGTTGAAACTCATTTAGTGAAATTAAGAATCAGTTCTACACTGTAAACACATCTTATTTGAATCTTATTTGAATCAATAAAAATGGTTATAGTTAATCAAATATCTGATTTAAACAGTTCACAGTTATGATCTGATGTGAATGGGGTCATTTCTTTGTCTTTCCATCTGTTCCCAGTTCTCTGCTTGATAAAAGGAGGTTGTTTCTGGCCACTCATCGTCCTACAAACAACGGCCTCCTGCATCTACTTTCTACCATCTTGCAGCTTAATCCACCCTGACAGAATAGCTTAAACCTCGAAGACTTCCAGGTGTTCTCTGCTAAACCTGACCTGCCTTCATATGCTGAAGCCGACGTCTTTATGCTCCCCTCAGCCCGGACCGAGGAAACCGATTCCTGACCGTATCGCGGCACGTAAACATTGTTTGGAATCTGTCTATTCCAATAAATCTTGACCAGGCGTTCGCAAACTTTTTGATAACTTGGCCCCCCAAAACTCATTGGCTTCTCGCTGTTACAAAATACGTAGAAGAAGCATCAACATTAGCATGTCTCACTTTTATTCACTATTCTATAGTTATTACATTTGTTCATCATAAATGATGCTTCATCTTCTGATTTAGCTGGCCATGAGTTATGCAATTTTATTATTAGGTAATATGCTATTATTATTCTGATGTTTATATCATAATACACTACCTGATAATAAAACATTTTTTATTTGAAGGGGGGTGAATAAGACTGATATGACACTGTCATAAACATGACATAACACGTCATGAACATGAATAAGCCTTCATGAATATTTATGACTGTTGTCATAAAGCGTCATTCGGTAAATTATGACACTTTTAATACAAAGTTGACATTATTCAAAATGTCTTTATGACAACTTGACATTAACCAAGAAATCATTACTGTTTAAACTTTACCTTTAATAACATAAAGTTGCCTAATTTTAAAAGTGCAATCAGTAATACTTTTATAACAAATTTATATCAGTAATGGTTTCTTGGTCACCCCCCTTCAAATAAAGTGTTACCTGAATCAGCAACAAAAGACAACCTTAGTGGAGTAAAAATAAGTTGTCTACCAAGATACCTTTTTTGTTTTTACGGTAGGAAAGCATGTCATATTTTATATTTATCAAATCACATTTTATTTTCTAAAGTTCTTAGATTTTGTTTGTTTGTTAGTGCTTCTCCACAGCAGGTCTGCTGGTTGCTTCTGTCTTTTTCCTGTTTTACATGACTATACAGTGTTAACCAATATAGCTAATCACTGATGATGTCACGTTCGACAGATTCTAGTGATTTCAAAAATCAAAAATTTTATTAAACGTTTTGTGCTTTTCTGCCACATAATGAAAACTATTTCGAAGGCATTTTCCTCTGAAACGTTTCTAAGAACCGGTCAAGCCGTTGCTAGCTTGCTAGCTATGCTAACACGTGCTATCTATGCTAGCTAGTCTGAGGAGCAATAAATTTGACCAGCAGCCAATCAGAGAGATTAGAGATTAGCGTGGTAAATAATATTTTAATAACTTATTTTAACCGATTAAAAATAAATGTGGTTAAAAAATTATAATTTAACCATTTATTACATTATTTTTTTTTCTTATTTTCGCATTTTCTTCTTCTCATCTTCCGTCTAACTGCCCCGTAACGCCCCCTGGCGGCCCTCACTTTGAAAAACACTGTCTTTGACAACCTGTTTATATTTCAGCGTGTGCTTCGTTCATCTCAGTGTCAACATCAGGAAAAAGCTCATGGACTGACTTGAATGAGTCATGGCTGGAGCGCCGACGTTCCCAAACCAACTTGGTTTAGTTTTCTGCCAAGAAGAATAACAAACGTCGAACGAAAAGGACCTTTCAAGCTTGCAACTAATTAAAAAAAGTAATGAGTGAAAGGTTTGAATGTTTATATAAAATTAATTTTTCAGTCTTAATAAATTTATAAACAACCGAGTTGAACTTTGGCTCAGAGGTTCATGTTAAATGGATGTATTAGGTGGAAAAAATAACAGAATGAGGCAGAAACATAAACTGTGGAATATTTGACATGTTCTGAAAACATGTTTAGCAAATACAGTTCCTGGTGAATGACAGATTGAACTGATGAAATTTCTATCAAAGTATATGTCATATATTTACTGTCAGAGGTTCTGAAACAAAAGTAAAATAAATTAAATCCAAAGCCAAGCACAGCTTTGGAAATATAAAACCTTGTTTTTAATGCACTGCATAAATTTGCATAAAGCTCCACATAGAAAATCCCACTTGCTGCTTTCCATTTGAAAGGCAAGATGACAAATTAAAACCAGAAATGCAGTGTTTGGTGTTTCTAAGACTCAGCGCTGACATAATTTATTGCTCTGCTGAAGGAAAGGCTTACTCCTACAATGAAATGTATTCACTGTGTCTTTTACATTTGGTCAAATTCCCACGTTTGAATGAATCGTAAATAGTTTCCACCTCAGGAATTCAGACAAAAGCTTTAAAAGGAATCAGTATTCTCTGATTCTGGCTACGACAGACACAGGCACAGCTCAACAAAAACATTAATACCCGCTAAAGCCACATTTTGTCTCATCACAACTGCAAATTTACAAATTTAAAACTGAACTCATGATGCTGTTTGTTCATTAATGTTCCCTAACCGATTTAATTCACAAACGTGGGCTCTGTTTAGGAAAATTGTTGGATTTTATCACTCAAAACAATAATAGAAATACACTGTAACAGAATAGCTAGTTAGTTATAGGAATAAACTGAATTGAACCAAAGGAAAAATGTTGGAAAGTTTGTGCAATGAAGAGAAAATAAAAACAGAAAACAGCTACTCATACTATATCAAAACTTGTGTTTATTTTCACAGTAATATAATAAAATAATAAAAGGTAGAATATTTACTTCTACCTTTAACAGTTTGTAGAGATCAGAGGAATGGCACATCCTGCCCAGCCGCAGGAAAAAGAAAAATGGTTTAGTTGCCACGGAAACCAGGGAAAGGTCAACAGCTAAACTCACTTTTAAAGACTGTGATATCTTCAGAGGAGATACACTTTGATGTTTTTCCTCTATAGATAAAATTACAGACCACTGCACAGCCTGGGATGTGGCTATCTGCCCATCAAAAGCCAATCTATAAGAGGAGAGCAGTGTGCTTAAGGAAAGGTTGGTCAGCTGGCAGGAAAGTGTCTTAAAAAAAAGTTCTTTCAGCACCAAGTGAGTCTGACACCTCAGTACTTCTGTCGTTTTTTTGTCTTTCAGTTTTAAAAAACTTAAGTGTTTCCTTTCTGAACATTTTACGGTTTTTGAAACTGCAGATGGAGTGAAAGATGTTTGAATTTATTTTTAAATTTGTCTGAGCATGATTATTAGCATTGATGGAGTTGTTAAATGCCCATCTTAAACCCTAGCCCTAACATAATCTCATATAATCTGTAAATTTATCACATTTATAGAGAAATATTCACATTTTGAATGTTTTTTTTTTAACCTTTATTTGGGTCTCCACTGTTTTTAAAAACAAAACCACCCATCTGGTTTTGGCAATAAATTGATATTTTTGGTGTCTGGAAATGAGCCGTTTCAAAAACCCTCAGATTGTTCTATCACATTTGAGAACTGTGCCGTTACCTAGCAACCCCAGCCAAGCCCAGCCCGTCACCTAGCAACCTCAACTAAGCTCCGGCACATTTGCAGCTGGTTTTGTCTGCGCTGCAGAATCACTGTAGAAAAAGACAAGTGTTGTGTTGTTGACTTATCATCCTGCGGTCTTGTTGGTTGTGCAGGAGGCTCCACTAATGCTTTTAAAATATATAACTGAGCATTTGTTCGCAGCCATTTTCACATGTGAGTGTAAACTTTGAGTTGGGGGGCGTGGCCAGTTACAGGTTATTTGGAATTAAAGTGACAGATGCCCTAAAACGAAATGGGAAGAACTGGACAAACTATAAATCTCATTACATAAGAATAATTTTGTGCAAAAAAGAGGAGACTAATTAATCCAGAAAACACAAGGAGAACAAAACTAACTCCAGAAAATAAACAAAAATGCACAATTAGAACACAAGAATAAGTGAGAAGCGAATACAAGGGAGTAAAGAAGACATGACCTAACCACTGTAAAACACAAAGGAACGAACTGATTCAATTTTCCAGAATTTTTTTTTTAAATATCTGACTTTAAAAAAAATAAAATAAATTGCTAGCAAATCATTCAGAAATGTTTCCAGAAAAAACATGGAGATTTCTGAGTTTGAAAAGTCAAAAATTTC
>NW_015115235.1:75910-79785 GCF_001443285.1 Poecilia latipinna | reverse complement strand
GTCTGTAATATAATTTCATGTTTGAAATAATATTTCAAACATGTCTGTCAGTGGATGTGTAACGCTCTTATTAAATGCGCAGGTCTGACTGCAAGGCTTAGTGTTAACCACTTTATAAAATCAGAAATAGGTACGGCATGGAGTCATGATTGGGTGGATAATTGATGCAACTGATGCAAAGAGCTTTGTTTATATTGCTATTTATTGCAGTAGAAATAATAATGATAATAATAATGACAATAATAATAATAATACTAACAAAAAAACTAAACAAAAATAAATTGTTCAAAAGAAACAAGGAGGGGGGAAAAAAACAACCCAACAAAGAAATAATAATCAATAATACTTCAAAACCAAATGTAGTTCAAAAGTCCAAGAGCAACGGGAGAATTGTTCTTTTCCTTTGGATACTCCCTTAAAGTTTATTTTGTTTCCTGTATGGAAAGTATTGTTTGGTTTTCCTGTGTGAAAAGTGTCGTTTGGTTTTCCTGTGTGAAAAGTGTCGTTTGGTTTTCCTGTGTGGAGAGTGTCTTTCTTTTTCCTACCACCAGGTGGTGTGTGGGTAGCCCTCCATCCTCCGTCATCAAGCAAGTCGATGAAGAGGGAGAAAAAAAAACCTGACCTAAAAGGCCAGAAAACATACATTAAATTCATATATAAATGTTATATTTATATAAGCTAAATGGGGAAAAAAAACAAATACATACTGCTATGTATTGACAACCACTTCACATTTTATAAAAATGAGGAAAAAAACTCCTTTTAAAAAGAAAAGTGCACTTCATAATTCAAGTTCAAAATTTCTCAAAGTAATTAGCAGTCGCTACAACAACTAATAATAAATCAAAATCAATCAAATTTAAGAATGTGATTGATCAAAGTAGCTACAAACAAAATCATATTAGGTACCAGACTTCATAGATGCACCAGCATGGAATACAACAATAACCAAAGAAATCATGAAAAATAATCAAATCTAAAGTTGAAAGAGAAGCCTTTAAATATTAAAGGTGTGGCCTTTAATTCGGCTTCAACAATGTGACTTTTTATTAAGTAAATAATTAGTAAGTGGACTGAACTCATGCAGGCAACTGATTGTCGAGTTGGTAGCTAATGCTAACTGGCGGCGCACAGCGGAAATAACGCCCCATCATATATGGATGAATATTTACTCACCGTCGAGTAACGGATTGTCTGAGGAAGTGGATGTTACTTGTTCTCATCAGAAGGTAAACCAGGCATCAACAAAGCCCAACCTGGTGAGTATTGCAGCGGATATATTAGCGGCGCTAGTATTGCTGATACAACGTCAAGTTCAGATGGTACTTAACTCACCGCAGATCCTCGAGTTTTAGGGATGAATTTGTTCAGCGATGAGTCGAGTTGGAGATTTGAGATTGTTTTATTAACAACCGACGCCACAACCAACAGTGAGCAGCAGCACAGTGGAAACCCGGAAATACACATGAGGGTCCCAGCTGTTAAAGGGACGGCTTAAAGGGAAGGTGGTTGGGGCGTGGCGGTCACGTGGGTTACATGTTCCCCCCCTGATCCCATGCACGTCCCCGTACATGGACCAGGTTGAGTCTGGATGGCTGGCTGGATAATACCAGGAACAGTCATGTGTTCATCATCCTCAGTCCCTTCAAGAGCATGTGTAAATGCAGTGGTCAGTCCATGAAACAACAACTGGATACTCTTCAACAGCGGGTGACCGAGTTGGGAGTACTGTAAACGTTCTGGTGGTCTTCTTGCTCGGGTTGACCTCCGCAAAGATGGTTCTGATTCGGGACTCGATGGTTCTGTTACGGAGCTTGATTATTCTGTTTCGGGACTTGATGATTCTGTTTCAGGGCTTGATGGTTCTGTTTGAACAATTAAGTCCACTTCTGGTTCCATATTATTGGTGGAGGGCTCTGGAGTGACAGGCTCAGGAACAGGACCTCCCTCAGCAGCAGGATCTCCAGCAGCATCTCCTGCGGAATCATTAGTTTTTGAACTGATGTTTACCGCCTCTCTGTCCACAGGTTGAAGTTTCCTTGGTTCCTCTGTAACAACTGGGAGCTCCTGTTCCAAATCCTCTTCTGCAGCAGAGGATGGGGGTTGATCAGGAACTTCAGGTAGGTCTGCAGGTGGAACAGGTTGCTGGACAGGAGGTACTGGTGAATCAACAACAGTGATGAATCTCACAGGTTCGAAGGAAGACGGATCATACAGAGGTGAGATGATCTCTTCTGATAAATCTTCATTGTCAGGGTCAGGTAAGTTCACAGGCAGGTGCTTTTTCCTCTTCACAGGTAAGTTTTTTACAGGGCTCTGTTCAGCTAGGTAATTACAAGGCAACAAAAGATCACGATGGAGTGTTCTGAGAGGTTTATCCTGGTTCTCTGGTTTTACAGTGTAAACAGGGAGGTTGCCAGCCCTCTTTACCACTACATATATGTCAGGTTCCCATTTGTCAGCCAATTTGTGCTTTCCTCTCAGTCGGACGTTTCTAACAAGGACCCTGTCGCCTACGGCAAGTTCGGAAGTGGTGATATGCCGATCAAAAGAGGTCTTATTGCGGGACATCACCTTTTCTGAGTTTTCCGCAGCCAACTGATGGCTGTCTTGCAGATGCATTTTCAGCCTTTGGACATACTGCAGGTGAGAGGTGGAGGTGTCCTCTTCCAGTGGCAACCCAAAAGCCACATCTATGGGAAGACGAGGTTGGCGACCAAACATTAGTTCGTATGGAGAAAACCCAGTGACATCATTTTTAGTGCAATTGTATGCGTGAACAAGGGGTTTTACAAAATCTTTCCATCGAGATTTATTCTGCTCACTTAATGTCCCTAGCATGTTAAGCAATGTACGATTGAATCTTTCCACAGGGTTACCTCTGGGGTGATAAGGAGTTGTCCTTCCTTTATGGATGCCAGCAATATCACACAGTTCTTTGATGGTACGGGACTCAAAATCCGGTCCTTGGTCACTGTGTAGCCTCTCTGGAATGCCATAGTGGACAAAAAAATTTTCCCACAAGCATTTAGCAACAGTTCGAGCTTTCTGATTTGGTGTTGGAACAGCAACAGCATATTTTGTGAAGTGATCTGTAATCACGAGAATATCTTTCACTCTGCGGTCTGGCTCCAGAGACAGGAAGTCCATGCACACTAGCTCTAGAGGTCTTGAAGTTTTGATGTTAACGAGAGGTGCAGCCCGTTCTGGTAAAGTTTTCCTTTTTACACATCGTTCACAGGTCTTGATTTTGTTGTAAACGTCAGTGGACATTCGTGGCCAAAAGAACCGGGAACGAATCAAGTCTAATGTCCTCTCGATCCCAAGGTGGCCCATATGATCATGAAGCTGAACCATCACCATATGCCGACACTCCTCTGGTAACACTAGCTGATAGGCAGCACTGTTTCCCACTTGCCGTCTCCTGAGAAGAAGGTTGTTACGGAGCTCCAGTTTATTTATTTCTCTCAGCAGGAGTGGCAGATCTGGAAGTTCATCCCTCAGCAATGGCGGTGGAGATTCCCCTCTCTCAAGCTGAGCAATCACATGTTGGATGATGGGATCAGCTCGCTGTTTGGCAGCAAGATCAGCAGTAGAGAACCGGGGCAGAACAGCAGTGGCAAATTGGGTATCGTCTGTGTAACTGTCAGGTAGGCTTTCCACATGGGCAGACAAAGAGAGAACCAGGGCATGGTCGTTGCTTGAGCCGAGCACTAGGTGGCGGTCACAGATGGCTTCAACAATGTGCTGGTCAATGGTGGTGCAACCTGGTTCCTCGAGATGATGTTGAACGAACTTTAACACTCTCTCCCTTTCTTTGCAGGATTTAAGGTCATCCGGCATCTCAGGATGTGGTCGTCGGGACAGCCCATCAG
>NW_015115235.1:69882-71187 GCF_001443285.1 Poecilia latipinna | reverse complement strand
CATTCTGATGTTAGAGGCGATTCTCCAAAATTGTATTGAAGCTGAGGTGTTAATGACTCTGCAGGCTTGTCATGGACTTTGACACTTTGCTCTTTGGAGATAACAGACTCTAAAGCGGCAATCTCTGCAATGGCTGCTCTCGCGGGGATGATAATTGAATGGTCTGACTCATTAGTTACTACCACTGGCAGGTAACAAGGCCGATGTTGAGGTATGTTAATGAGACAGGCTTTAACCATAAGTCCCCCAGGCAGACAGGAAGAGGCTGGGTGTTCAACAACAACCACTTTCTCTTCCCTCAACACCCGTGTGGTCAAACATCCCTCAAGGACAACAGTTTGGCCAGATAATATGGTTTGTGGCTGATCAGGCTGCAGAGTCAAAACAACTGGATGTTCAGGTGAGTTTTGAACATACCTGTTCTGCAGGATCTTCAAGACAGCTTGATACCCAAAAGCAGTGGGTTTAAAAGTAGTAGACTGGCTCTCAAGGTGCTTCTTGTAGGCAATATCAAGTGCATTTGTGCCTACTAGTAAAAGTGGATGTGTAGTTTTGGTGTCTGGGACTACCAAAGCTAGGGTGTCCACTTCAATTGGTGAGCCAAGAAATTCAGGTGGAAAAGTCAAATTTAATTCAATGTACCCAAGATATGGTACATTTTGCCCATTGGCACCCTCAACTTCCAACAGATTGTTCAGAGACATAATTTCATGGTCAAAGAGGTGGGTATTATAAAATGAATGTGGTACTGTAGTGACTTGCGACCCACTGTCAAGGAGGCAGCTGAAGTTTGTCCCCTTTATTTGGATTTGGCCCATGCTCTTTGTACCGATGAGACCCTTAGGTAATACAAAATGTGATTCAGAATGGGGTTTGGGACAGCTGATGGTGGCAGCTCCTGGTTGTCCCTCAGCAGGAACTGCATTTAGTTTAACTGCTGACTTGACTTTTTTCCATCCCACGCTTGTCGTTTCTGACGAAGCTGTTTCTTCTTTTGTTCCACAAGGCTTGGATTTGCTTTGTTGCTACATTGGGAAGACATATGACCATCCTCACCACAGTTAAAACAGTACCCTGGCTTTGGTCTTCCAGCGGTCTGAGGTGAGGTGTTGCTGGTCCTTGGCTTAGACTTGGTCTGTTGCAGTTCTGATTTTGCATCAACAGGTGTCTTTCTGGACATGAAGGAAGACATCTGTCGTTGGAGTTGTTGAATCTGCTTTTTTAATTCTTTCAGTTCTTCATTAACTGTGTCATGACCACAAGAGCAGGTACTCTGAGACTGAATGGTCACTTTTTGTTTAGATG
>NW_015115235.1:63346-63665 GCF_001443285.1 Poecilia latipinna | reverse complement strand
TTAAAGGGAAGGTGGTTGGGGCGTGGCGGTCACGTGGGTTACATCATGGATATGGTAAGTTTATCTCAGTAAATATTTGAGCTCATTTACTTAAAGTGACCAAAATCACCAATTATAGCATGTGTTTTTTTTTTTGTTTTTTTTTATCACAGTGGTAGTTTTAATCATGCATTGTCTTTTTTTAAAATATCTTGTGTTATGTCTTCACTCTCCTTCTGGTTCATGTCCCACGGTAGCTACAAATAAACTAGATATTCAGTATCAATGTAAAATGCTCTGATAAAAGGTTTCATAGTTCAGTGGCTCCTCTGACTTGTTT
>NW_015115235.1:45320-60595 GCF_001443285.1 Poecilia latipinna | reverse complement strand
AAATATCTTGTGTTATGTCTTCACTCTCCTTCTGGTTCATGTCCCACGGTAGCTACAAATAAACTAGATATTCAGTATCAATGTAAAATGCTCTGATAAAAGGTTTCATAGTTCAGTGGCTCCTCTGACTTGTTTTCCAAAGCCCGGTGGGGTGAGTCAAATGGAGTGATAGTGTTTGATTCATGCTGTGGCCGAGTCCGGTGCCAGTTGGCGCAGAAGTGCAATAGGGCCACGGTCTATTGGCTGTAAAATGAGCGGAGGTGCCCTGCTTTGACTGGCTCTTCCACAGGACCCCTGGGCACGGCAACAACAATCAGCTACATCAAATGGAAGGGCTAATGGATGAGAAAATGTAACTGAAAAGGGCAACAGCACTCTGGCAGACAAAGTGAAAGAAGATGGTGGCCCCACTGGACCGGTTTCTGCCTGATTGCTTCAAAATTTGGCAGGGTCCACACTGAGGTCAGTGACTGGTAAAAATCAGATAGTTGACTTTTTTTTCTTGATGAAATGTGACACTCTTCATTTGCCAATATTTTCATATGCATTGTTATGCTTGTGAATAATCCGCATTTGTTCGTTACCTTTACAAGAAATATGTTTTTTTTTTTTTCACATATATGTTAAAACTGTCACAGTATGAAACAAATAGTCTGCATAAACATCAAGTTCCTCCACCGTCCCCGATTGCCCCTATTGCTGCCATGCAATTGCAGGTTATGGATCAGCAAGACTCGGCTCTTTTAAACAAAAGAAGTGAGATGAATGTTCGTGTTTCTCATTGTTTTTGTTGTGACCTCAACATGATTCGGATCATTTTTAGACTTTCTGCGGAAAACTAAAAACCTGCAGGGTTTTAGAAAACAATGTCATCATTTGTACACCATCTGTTATTTGATGTATTCTGGTAAATCCTGACGGTTTTGAACAAAATATTTTCAAATAATAACGTGAATTTTGGAAACCTTCCAAGAACAGACATGAAAACCTTTTCAGAAGTCAGACAATCTGGATCTGGATGAAAGGGTGGCTGATATCATAATGTATTTTATAATAATTAGAAAATAAAAAATACTTTGGCTCTACTAAAAAACAAAAAGAAAAAGGAATATAGAATATAAGTTTGGTGGGAAGATTATTATAAGTTAACGTCTGCTGATTATGCTTGTGAACTCTCACCAAAAGAACTTCTTTGAAAGGTTTGGAGTAGTTTTACCTGCAGCTGCGTGGGAACCAGACGGTCTCTCCCATGTGTTGACTCCGCCCATCAAAGCTTTTCATTCAGAACTTTCTAAGGCTGACTTTTGTGAACCTCCAAAGAGTCCAACAGCATTAAAATGTAATTTGTCTCCACGGCGCCCCCTAGATTACTCCATCAGCTATATCTCCTCACATCAGCCGATCTGCACCAGATTTTTTAGTGCAATCTTCAGGGAGCGCTGCTGAACACATCAATGCATATCGCCACGCGTACGGGTGCAGAAACTAAACGAGAGAGCCGACAGTGGCGATTGGGTGTTGTTGGTTGAGCCCCCGCAGTCGTCTCGAGGCCGGAGCGGCGATGAGCTGCTCCGGCCTCGTGACGACGTACTTTTTTCCCTGTGGAGTTTTTTTGTTGTTGTTGTTGAAAGGGAGGATGGAAAAAAAACAACGGTGCTTTCGATTAGGGAAAACAAAATGTGCCATTTGTCTAAGTTTTTTTTTTTTTTTTCATCTCATTTAACAGCAAAAGAAAAATATATCATTCACTCTAGCAAAAAATATATATTTTTACTTGCACATAACTTTTAAAGGAATGAGAAAAAGAAATTTCGGTCGGACTTTCAAAATATGTCCTCAAAAAAATATATTTCCCCTTGCCTTTCAGGGTTTCTGTTCTGACAGCGTAATTGAAGCATTGAGATTGGACAGTTTTTGTGTGTCGTATCTGTAGGCAGTGATGGAATTACAAGCTCATTGGTTTTCTTATTTGAAGGTGGCAGAAGTCCTGTGTTAAAGAACAAAAACGAAAATGCACTTAAAGGGGTTGCCTTGTTATAAAGTTATTGCTATGCAGCCATCGGAGCCTGAAGACAAATCTTTTGTTGACTTTTTAGAACAGAAAACACTTGAATGCGGATTTCAGCCTCCGTTATACTGCTGTGTTCTGCCTCAGCTAGACAGAGAACAACATGTGAAAAGTTTGCAAACACGTTATCTTCACTAGAACAGAGAGTGCATGAACTCTACAGCCAACACAGAAATATGAACTGCACACTCCATCAAGAGATTCTGTCTATTAAAGAGATCCTTTCTCTGCCTGTCTCTTTTCCTTTAACTTTTCCCTCCCATTCTGCAAACAACAATCGACCAGCTTTCCCCTTTTCAGGTTCTGTGTGCTTCTTATTAAGTGGAGAGCAAACAGCCTCCAGCCAAAGTTAAATCAAAATCTGAAATAGGCAGCAGGACGGGATTTATATTAAGGTGTATTTGAGGTGTAGGCACGGGGGTTATGGTGAAGAAATACAATCAGGAGGCAGCTGTGGTTGGAATAGAAGATTTACAGGGAAAGATGGAGCAGTGGGGTGAGGGTGAAAAGAAAGCAAACATGGATGAAAGAGTAAATCTGGAGGTAGTTTCTCAACTTTACTGAGTTGAAGAGAAAAAAGTGATTCAGAGGAGTCTTTGCTTTGCAAACAGAAACCTTTCTGTGAACTTTCTAACTGTGTTGGACTTTAGAAAAGAGTAAAACGAAAGGATCCTGTACATTTACTTCAAATATGGCCCCCAAAAAAGACTCGCCATGGTCAACTAAAACTCCTGTATAATATGCAAACTATTCAAAGATTAATACCCATTTAAAAATATATATATATTTGTTTGTGACAGCTCTCATTTTCAAGCATTAGTGGAGATATACATTAAAGTTCTTCCTCAGAACTTTAATGTAAAGTTGTAGTTTAATCTCCGGCCATTCTCCCCCCCAACTGCTGTGTTTGCTTTTGTTTTGTATTGATGCTCTTGTTTAATGGCTAATGAACCTAAACCAAGTTTCTAGACCATTAGCTTGCTTTGATTCCTAGACCCGCTCCAGAACTGCTGGTCCGTTCTGAGATCAACAGCAATTGACATCTTTACCACAACACAGACCTCTACTTAGACGATGGGGCCGAGGGGGGGAAATAACTGAGGTGGAATAGAAGAAAAAGTTAGAAGAAAAAGTCATCAACTATTTTTGATCAATGTATTTAGTTTATATTTTGAACCATTCATACATACATCCAAAAGTTTTCTCTGGATATGAATGTTTTAGGCGGGCGGGTCTGGTGCGTATCTCTATTTTTTTATAAATTATCTTCAACAATATTTCAACACAACTTTAGTTTTTACCTTCCCTTCAGGGTCCTGTTTACTTAGATCTTGTGTGACCGGAAAAAAAATATTTTTTTTTTAATTATTATTTTCTGTTCTCGTGTGAATCTTTAACTCAAATGATAAACATGTGAAACTTATTGATGTGAAGTGTCTACGATCAAAACTGAGGTCTAAATTAGACTGGGCTGAAGCTTGACTTCAAAATTTATTTAATTAGAATGAGTTTAATGAGTTTATTTTTACACTTTGCTCCACTTTACAAAGAAATAATGAAATTAAATTCTCTATGCGTTGATTCCATAATGTTAGAAGATGTGAAATAGTTCCAGGGGGTATAAATACATTTCACAGCTCTGCAGATCTAGCTAAGTAGCTCTAGTTGTTTGTTACGTCTTTGCACATTGGAAGGACTAAGTGAGACTTTGTAGTGCAATTCCAGTCTGTCACATCAAATCTGAGTCGATTAAGAAAAACAAAATTGAATTATCCCACAGAAAATCCTTAGTAATCCTTTAATTCATATTTTAGGCTTTCATCATCAATTTACTTACAGTCACACATTGTGTTTTCAGTAAAGGTCCTCCACAAAGACACGTCCCTATTTGAACTACTTCGGCCTTCAACACGTCATCACATGCCTCGGACGTTGGAGGCAGGTGAAGTCGGGGCCGAGTCGGGAGACAGAAAACATTTGGATTTGCTGTTTGTTTTGATGCTAGCTACGTACGAGCTGAAAGCCATGTGGCCAGCTCTGATTTCACTAACCGATTTTGCGACTTCAGTGGGCGTCTTTGTCTTTGTCTGACAGTGAAGTCTAAAATTCAACTGCTGAGTTCAAAGAAAACACACAACATTCGCAGGCTAACTTTGGGCTTAGCATATAAAAAGCATCAGACACCCTGCTTGAAAGGATGTTGTGAAACGTACTTCTACGTCCTGAATGTTGATTTTCACGCAACTCTGAATGACCCAGTGTAAAGGATAAGAGCTTAGTACTTCTGTTGCTGCACAGCTTTAAACAAAAAGAAACGTACCTTTATTTTTATTATTATTTGAAGACATTTCTCAGTTTGTTTTGTAAAATTTCTTGATGTTGCTTTCTTTGACTATGCCTCTGCATTTGTGGTGATTGTGTTGCTGTTTTTTAATGCAAATGAAGGGAGAAGTGTCTAATTCCATTCAAGGCTAAAACAACAGAGAACATCAGGGTTGTACACTTGTATCAAATTATGCAATGACTAAGAATTATACAACACTTACACTTCTCTTTGGAAATCTGGTATAAAGAACTTGTACTCACACGTCCGCCTTCGTGCATACACTCAGTTTTACTGCCGAAACTAAAGGCAGTGTGTTTCATCTGGTCCCAGCTGGCTGTTTAAGCGAGTCTGTGTACGTATGTGTGTAGCCGAAGAGGGGAGGAGAAAATAAATTACACAGCAAGCCCACTAATACCCACCATGGAACTCCATTCTGCAGGAACTCCTGGGAGCGTTTCTTTTATTTTCTGTAATTAACTCCGTACCTGGTGATGAGCCACCCACAGGCCTAATGGTAATTTAAATTTAATGCACACAGTGATACGCGGCGGTGTTTTTTGATGACAACAGCTCAAAAAAAAATAAAAAATGCAATCATGTGAGAAAAATGACTTTATTTCCACACTGGACCAATTTTGTCTGACAATCTGCTTGTTCTATACTGTTCAGCGAAAAAGGCCCAAAATCGAAAGTAATTTGCTTCACAGTAGAAATGTTATTACCCTGTGGTTGGGCTGTAAACAATAAATGGTGTCAATAAATCAATAACTGATGAGAACTAAGTCAGTGTTGTTGTCAAGTAAGAGTGTTAGTGGGAAATGTAAATCAATTTAAGCTAATTGAATCAATTTGGATATTTTCCTTATTTTTTTTTTTCTGGTTCAAAGTGAGGATATTTATCATCAATGAGATAATTTCAACTCATAAAAAGGAGCTTTAATCGCTGACGTTTTGTGCAAAATCTAACACGGAAATCCCATTTTGCTTCTCTTTTATGGATGTTTGCATCATTATCTTCAAACTTTTGCTTTGTCATGGAGAGCTCACAAAGCAAATGTCATTTCACTAAACTTTCCTTTTCTGTTTGAGATCATTCTTAAATGGGTTTTTGTTTTCTCGCAATAAAGCAATTATTCTCCAATTCTTCTTTTTTTTTGGTGCTTTGAAAAGTTTTTGTAAGTATTGATGAAGATCGCTGAGTTCAACGAAGCAAGAACATTGTCCTTTTGATCAATATTATAAGTTTAGATTTTTTTTACGGCATTATATGGTCATATGATAAGCAGCATCCAGTGTTAAAAAATCAAGTTACAGCTTTTAAAAAGGGAAGAAGGGGAATGTGGTGAGTACAGTCTATGTTAAATATGTCTGTGTTTCTTTACATAGTTTCAACAAACATTATGATAACTTTTAACATATGCTCTGGATTTCTAAGGTGCTTTGTTTGTTAGAAATGGCATTGTAGTTTACATACATCATATTACTATTTTCAGTATTAAATATGTATTTAGGTAATTTTTTTGTTAGTGTATTTTTTTTGTGAACTGTTATTTCATTTATATTCTGTCAATCCTAAAACTATCACTACTACAGTCAGATTTCGATGTGAAGCGTTCTTAATTTCACAACTTTCTTCCTATTGGAAGTCATTTTTGGCATCTTAAGGTTGCCTTGATTGCTGCAGTGCAATGCAGATTTTTTTTTTCTATTGCTTAAACGGGTCTAAAGTATCAACATGGCATATTTTACTGAAATGTAAATAAATGGAGTTTCTTTTACAAACGCCATAATATTTTTTTAAACATTGTTTTCGATTAATTTGCGAGACGTCTGTGTCCTGACAGCAGGACACCAAAGGTTTTACTCAGATCTGTTCATGTTAGCTGCAGCTCTACAAGAATGATCTCACACTTTTTCAAAACTCAAGTCAGTATTCAAGGACTTTGTTTCTTTCAGAGCAGCATAAACATAGCTTGCCTCCTAAATCTAATTGTCTCCCTATTAAACTACGAATACAAAACAGATGCACTCCTTTAAATGTTTACTCAGAAATTTGCACCTTATTAGTGTAATTAAGAAAAAGAGAGAAAAATATTCGAGGCAGAAATGTGACCTTGGTATTTCTGCGGTCGTGGCCAAACGATCTCTGCCTCTAACTATCAATGATTTATATCTAGGTTAAAAATCTATTTGCTTTCTGGGGGCTCTTAGAAACACGATGCTCAGTCTGACATGATTTTATTTGATTTCAACTCGCATCTTTAGCTATATTTACATGCAACCGGTGCAGGTAATATGGAAATGTTTCTTACTGGTACCATTAGAGAAAAGGAGCATAAAAAATGGATCTCTAAAGAAATAGAGAAAATCTGGAACAGCAGTCAAGCTGGAGGCAAAACACAAGACATTTAAAAGTGTTTCGAGTTAACAGAAATGTTTTCGGTACACATTTAGACAGTGCTGCTTGCACTGACATCATTTGAAATGTCTATTTTAATATTATTGAGTAAATCATCCTCTCGCAGAGTGTGCAGCAAAGGGGCCCGTTTTCCTTATAGCTACTCATTAATGTCAGCTTAGCAAGTTAATTAGCTTGGAATGCAGTAAACCACAGAATAAACCATTGAACATTTTTATTCAAGCCCGTAAGAGCCTGAAGGTTGACACTTGTTTCTCCTGTGGAGTAGACTGGTGTGCAGCTTTCTGTGTTTTTTGCTATTCAGACAGTAATGTAAATGATTATGCAATATTTATTTTAGTTGTAGAAGCCAGTGGGAGTGGAAGCACTGCAAATATGTAGTTTTTGAGTTTTACATGTAGCACAGATTTAATATAGTTTAATAATATCAATAATGACAATTGTGTAATTGCTGGAGGATAGGGGATAAAATTGTACAACTAACGATTTATAATCAGGGGGAAAAAAACTGAAAAACTTTCAGGTTTTATTGAAATTTATGACATTTGGGATTAAGCAAGGTCTGCATGTTCAGCTCACCCAAAAATATGCGATTTACAATATGATAAGATTTATTTCCCGTAAACATACATGGATGATATTTCTGGACTGAGATGAAGCCAAGGGCCAATTAAGTCACCCTAACTTTGATTTTTTCCCAAAGGAAGACAGCAGATTTATTAATGTCTCCCAGAAATCAGACCTCATCATTTTGCCATACATACATAACCAGGCATGTCACTGCAGTTACATGGAACTAGATAACACACACACACACACACAAAAAAAAAGTACATTTACAAAAATGCATCTAAAAACCTCACTATAATGGCAAGTCAAATCTATAATCATGTGTGTGGGGCTTCATTTAACCAACTGACATGCCAAAAGTTCCCAGATGGCTCTAATGCGGCTGGATGATGGAGTATGTGTTTACACTTCTGTCTCCTCCGTGTCAACACAACCTATTGAAACAGACATGGATGCATGTTTGACTGGCCTCAGTTAATGACCTGCCATTCTGACCTTCCTGCTGCCGGAGTCCCAGTGCGTCCCTCACACCTCTTCCAAGGTGCATGCGCAGTTTATGGGGGTCTCTAAGAGAGGGGTGTACATCTGCGCATCAATCTCCAGCCGATGTGACATTTGGGTGAGAAGTGGAGCCTGTGAAATAGATCTGAGAATGTCAAGCAAGTCGGCTGATACCTTCAGATTTCCCTGACAGCCCTCGTCGTTACACAGGGCATTTCACCTGCAGAAGCAATTAGCAGAGAGCACATGAGGAATGATGGAGAGGGATGGGCCAAAAGGTCGAGATCTATTTTTTTTCTTTATTTTGACAGGATGAGAAATAGATATGATTATGACACATAAGAACCTTTGTTCATGTTTGATATACAGGCAACACCTTGACATTGTACAGAAACTGCAAACAGGACCGGAACAACACCTCTAGGTCCCGTCTTGTGTTTTTAAAGCTGACTGGCAGTCTTTGAAATAATGCACACCCCTCAGTTCTGGTGATATTATTAACTTGTCACTACAAACACCCAAATCGACATTTTGACAAAACCGTGAAGACTGGTTCAATTTTAGGGTCCCACTGAAGCAATACTTTTTATGTCCTCAAGGCTGCTGCTTTTTTTGGAGCAAAATGCTAATTAGAGAGATATAAAGTCTAGAGATTTCTTGCTGACTGTACTTTTTTTTTTTTTCCGCAGAAGACATGTTCTTTGAACTTCAGATTCATGAAGAACATAGCATTTAATACGGTTCTCTTTTTTTGTCCCCTTTTGACATTTTGTCATCTTTTTGTGGGGACGTTGTGTGTCCAACAAACCCAGTGTTCTCCACTTTTATTGCCATTAAAGTCCTTAAAAGTTTTCTGACATAAACAAGTCAAAGTTAAGATTCTCAAAACAAACATTTTTAACATTTTAATCTTCCTCTCTATAAATGAGTTAGAGCTCCCTTATAGGGACAACGACGGATCCAAGTCTTCAGTATAATTTTAATTTGAATTCATTAGTTTTCTCAACAGCTCCTCTTTAAAAGCATGACTACCAAACTTTTACCTACACATCACTGAAACCAGCTTTGGTACCACCAAAACAAGAACCGCAATCTAAGAACCATAAAGCTACAGATTATTCCTCTTCAAAGGTCATAGGTCGCTCTTTGTGTAGTAGATATGAAACATTAGGAGAACTACTACAACTAGAGGGGTGCCAATAAGTGTGGCACTAGTGATTTTGTAGAAAACAATGCCTTTTCTAACATGTTTTTTTTTTTTTTTTTTTTTTTCTACATTGAATAAAATCCAGGCTGCTCAGTGGCGCTGCAGTTAGCACAGTTGTGTTCGAATCCCAACCTGGTGTCTTTCTGCGCTGTGAAGATGCCCGCAAAGCTCGGTCGCCTGCATGGCAGACCGACTAAATCAAACAGGTAATGTAGATGTCAGACATCAACTGATGCATATGTAACAAATTATTCATTCAGTAGACTGTAATGACGTAACCCGAGAGACACACGAATTACATGCAAATGAAAAGGAACACAGTTTTCCACTGAGTGATTACTAAGCCTGCAGAGCGATTCTCTCTGCCGCCCAGACAATCAGTTTCAATAACACAGTGTTGCTCCAGCTGTATATTAAGTGATTTTTGAAACGGGGAACTGTACAGTGCGTTTAGAACATTCTGATTAGGTAACCAGTAAATTATTGTTCCAAGCACATGCAAAGTTTTATTTATTTATGTATTTTTTGGCTGTAATCAGTCAGTCTTCCACCGCTCAGTAAGGAATCCAAATAGCTATATTCCTCCTGATAAACATTTGACTGCATCACTGACGTCCACAGAAGTGGTAAATTGCCTGTCTGCCTTTCATCATCAGTGCTACTCTTTGTTGCTGCACCTGGAGCCTCATTGTGCTCCCTGGAACTGATTGATTTGAAAATTGTTTTCTGTCAGCACAGAGCCGAGTAAACAAGCACAAACGAGGGCCGGGAGGTGGGGACGTGTTTAGATGAGATTACATGTTGTTTCAGATGATAAGCCAACATAATTTTGTGTTTCTCACACATCTTCTGCCTCTCTATCCGCTGCATGTGCATTCAACTTTTAATTGGCTTGAAGGGAGGCTTTCTGTACTCCTGCCTGGGCGAAAGGCAACTTTTATTTTTTTATTTTCTAAGAACCCAGCTACGTTGTGCACTCTGCACTGCTCTGAACGGAAATAAACGAGATCTTTGAATCTTCTAATCTGTTTCTGCTGCTGCCTTAAGCAGTTTTTCTCTTTAAATAAAATTGTCCGTCACAAACCGTCGTACAAATATTTGTAAAAGTGAGACGTTCTCCACCAGAGAGTGAAATGTTATCAATTAGATTTCCCTTCATGTTTTAATTTTTTTTACATTAAGTCACATTACAACCATATATTCAATGTATTTTGCAGCATTTTATGATTTTGAACAGTTACAATTGTGTAACTTAAAGAAAAGGACACGACTTTCACTTTTTACAGTTAAAATCGAAACAATGTGACATGTAAGGGTATGCTGCTCTCTTTACCCCGACACCCCTAAATAAAATCCAGTGCAGACAGCTTCTTTCAGGAGTAGATTTTACCCGTTTGATATTTAAAATCTGCATAAATTAAGCTGTTTTGTGAAGGTCTCAGAAGATTGTGAGAGAACTTTAGTGAACAAACGAAAAATATGGAGAATTTTAGATTTTCAATGGTAAACAATTTTGAAAAAAAAAAACAAAACATAATTTTCCTTTCAATCATCTGCTACTTTGTGTTTTGCAGCCACATGAAACCACAATAAATTAAAGTTTGTGGCTGTAACAAGACATTTGAAAAGGTTTTAGGAGTAATAATGCTTTTGCAGTGATTTTTTTTTTTTCAGTTTGCATTCATAATTAGTTGTTATTCTTTGAATTGTGTGTGCTCTGTGCGGACACAGGAGCTAAAAATTAAATTAAAGAGGAAAGCTAAAAGGTAATCAAATTTCCATAAAAGGCGATATCCATAAATTCCCCCTGGAGGCCTGTGAGGGAAAGCCACAACTGGACTCTGAGTGCGTCACGATTTATTTCAGCGTTCAATAAAAATGAGACCCAGTAATGAGTAAGTGGTTTTGGATATTAGTTGTCTGCCCTCCTGCAGCTAACAATATGAGACTAAGGTGATATATGTGGCAGGTATCAGGGAAACCTGTAATTTTCTGACAGCTCACAATTAATCTGCATGTTCTGATAGCAGTTTAAAGCAAAACTTGCCAGACAGCCGCAGTGTTATCACCACAAAGCACAGCAGGGCAGACATCAGTGAACTTCATTTTCAAGTCAAAAATAATTATTCCTACACTCTGCCTGCTGCAGAGTGTCATTGCACGGATAGCCCAAATATTCTGTAGTTACGATGCAGGTTCTGCTTGTGCAAAACTTGTCCTTATCCTCATCGCTGTTTGCATCAAGGCGCAAACTTTTAAGCTCCATCAACAACATAGTTTTGCTTTTGTAAAACATAAAGCACTTCCTATTGAACCTCTGTGAATGGGGACGATCATATCTACTGTGTACCTATCACGCTACTGATATTTTTAAGGAAAGATTTATAGCAATAGGAAAAAAGTGGCATTGATCTATTCTATCTCACAAATAGAAACAATTCAAGTCTCAGCATTTTTTAAACCAAAAAGGAGAAAAATCTTACGTGACAGGAAACATTTAAATCAGAGGAATAAGTCGATGTTTTCCTGACAGTCCCACTTATTTTACCCCGTCGCCGTTTCATATTACTGCACTTTTATTTTTGTACCCAACTCATTTTCTACTCACTCTGACAATCAATAATATGAAAGTAATTTTATATAATCTACCTTTTGCACGGTAAGGAAATGTGGAAATGTAACTCCAACATCTGTCAACGCAGGAGGATCAGTGATCATAATCTGCAATACTTCAGTCAACGGCTCCTGAAGACCAGAATTATAATCAGCGAAAAATACTTTAGAAAATGACATACAATTAACATCACCATTAGTTTAAACTGTACAAAATTCTAAGTTTTTTTTTTTCTTTTAATCATCACTATAATTTTAAAAAGACAATGAAAGTTAGTCATGTCTTGTTAAAGAATTTCAAAATATCCCTTTGGATTAGCAACACTATATAGATCCAAAGCAGATGTCAAATTTAGCATTAACTGGCTGACATTTTGTCAGAATATTATTATTTTTATTTATTTATTTAGATTGGTGCAGAATCAGCATCGAAAGCAGAGAGGAACACGGTGGAGACTTCTTCAATGTTTTCGTGGCTAAATGTTGACAGACAATCCTTGTCCTGAAATATCTTGTCACGACTTTTGCAGTGGCTTATTTATTTTTTAGAAAAATAGAAACAGACGCCTTTGCAATAAACAAATAACATTTTAATCAAAGACAGACATATATAACCCGAAAGTATGTTTAAGAAAAATTGTGGCTTGTCAGTTTGTTCAGTGACTAGTACATAGCAATTTGTTATTTAAAAAAAAAATTGGTCAGATTATGAAATATATTTTTTTGTATTATATTGCAATTTTGTACATATTTGTAGTTATATAGCATCGTACAGAAATTCTGCAAACATGTTGGCATTGTATCATGTTTACTTTATTGATTGTTTTGCAGAGACACATTATGTGTTTTGTGAAACTGCAGTCATTTACTTTTCCCGTAGGATAAAACTAAATCATTAAGGTGATCCCCGCATAGCATATAGTTCTTTGTCACTGTGGAGTAAATGTTTTTACAGCCTTGATCATGGGACCAAACGGATATGAACTGTAAATGTCATAATTTACAAGACTTTAAGGCAATAAAAAACACGAGTCACATGCAGTTTAAGTAATGTTTTGTAAATAGAAATGTTTTTTTTTTTTTTTTTCTTGGTTTGGTCAAGCAGTATGCTCCCTGAGGTTTCATTTAATCGCAAGGAATTTGGGTAAATCTTTTTTTTTTTTTTTTTCTTTTTTTTTTCAATGAGTGTACTTTTTATGCTTCAGCAAGGCAACAACAACAACAAAAATGCCACTGAAACATTGTGGATAGTTGGGTCTGTTACACATTTTGGTGCGATACTAGACTACACTGCATCACTCAATATTCACTGACAGGTCAAATTTGCTCAGTTGTCATGACATTTCAGGAGCTCAGATTTACTTTGGTGTAAGCTCTTTGGGGCTCTTTGGATCAGATGGCAGGACTGAATTAATCATTTTCTACAGACTGCAGTATTTTTAGCATGCTTCTGTTACACAACCACAGGTACAAGTTTAGACTTGGAGGGGAATAATACTCCAAATGCATCACTTGTTCTTCCAGTGCTACATTACGTAGTAATTCTGTGTTTAAGCATTAAACCACTGTCGATTGATCGATATGGTATTATAACTTTTTTTTGCAGTTAGAGGTCTGAGAAGATTTCTTTGTAGCTTGATAAAAAAAATAAAAAAAAATCTCCAAAAGGTTCAGAAAACCCTCAGAGAACAAAAGCCAAAATGTTCTCTGAGCAATAAACAGCAATAACCTAAAAGTAAAATTAAAAATTTATAAAAATAAGAAATTGTGTTCTGCCTCCAAACAACTGACAGACTAAAGAAATGTTTCAAAATAACAGATATCTTTTCTGTGGAAAAAAAAATAATTCTAAAAACTTCAAAAGTTTCTTGGAAGAGTGACTCAGCGATGTATTTTTTCCACTGATGTATTTGTCAAATGTCGGCCATGCAGAAAGCCTACTTCTTAGTGCAATGCAACGAGCGTCTCCACTTTAAGCTGCTTCAGCTCATGTCAAACTTTGCTCATGCTACAGAGAAGCTGTGTGATTATGTCATATTTCTTTTTCACAAAATATGAGTTCTATTACTGATCCAGATATCAAATAATACTTCAAATGTTTGTGAGGGACATTAAATAGCCCTCATGTTGATTTTAGCATAAAAAGGAGGTGTGTTTGCATAGAGTTCACTGCCACAATGAATTTAAAATGATTGGTACCATAATTACGTCTCTGAGTGACAGATAATTACAAGCGACCATATCCCCATTTGAGCGGCCAAGTAGATTTTTAATTATTTTTTAAACCCATGAGTTTCTCTTATTAATGCTGTTGGACAGGGTGATTTTTATCCCTGGTGTGGAGATTTCACTGTTGATCACTGTCTGCTTCACATTAGCTGGTGTACAAAATAGCAAATCTCCATTTTACAAGAGAAACTGTGAGCATATTGACCTTGGCAAATGCTGTATTATACCCCTGCAGTGATGTGCTTGAATGCTAAATTTACACAAAGCAGTAAGCAAATGGCCTCCGCATTGGAGAGGAGAGGGAATCGGTCTCCGATTATTTTGTCCCCGCTGTACTATTTTGACCAATTTCAGTTTCTCACTTTAAGATGGGATGCAGTTTTTCCTGACTGCCTGCCATTCCCATGCCCAAACTCAACAGTACCCTTTGCACCGAGACTAATAGATTCCTCAAATTACCTGAAAACGCCGTGCTGGTGATTGCCTGTTTATGTTCTGTGTGCGCTTGAAGTGTGCTGCAATTTCACCCCGGAAAATTTATGGTTTGGTGTTGTCCGTGAAGAAGCAATATTGCTATTGTTTGTTTTTCCAATTATAGATAATGAGCGGCACAAAAGAAAAGAAAAAAATGACAGTGCTTCTTCATTCTGTTAAATCAAGCAGCCCTGCAATACAAACAAAATTTAAACTTAGTCTGAGTTTAATCAGAATGTTTGAAGAGTAAATACAAAAGCAATCATATCATGGCGCAAAGCGAGAAAAAAAAAACAACAGAGTGGTTATTGTTCCTTTTTCTGTTTCAGGACATAATCTAAGGACAAAGGATGAAAGTACTTCAGACAAGCTATAAGTGAAACTTTCTGGTTTGGTTTTGTAGCAGTATCATGTCAGTGTTTTTTTTTTTTATGGACAACTGTCATTCATGTTGCGTCGCAGGACATCAGCTCATTATTTCTAGCATTACGCTGACTAAGCATGTCATCTAGGAGGGTTTCATTTGTGAAAGTGTCTCGGTTATAGAATACAAATGGAAAAAGTGACACTGCTTTGAAGAAAGTTAAAATGAATCTCAACAAAATAAGCAGATGAAATGCATGGTACGGTAATTTAGGTCCAAAACTGGAACCAACCAGAGACAGTGCAATTGAAAAATTATGAAGGAAAGTCTTAAAAGCATAAATTAATTGAAACATTTATTTAGCTATTTACTTTGTGCCAGGTTGGATGGTAGCTTTTTACCATTGAAATATGCAGGGGGGCCATTCTTTTAATTTGTAATTTGAGAGTGAAGTAAAGTAGCAGCAGGAGACTTTTTTATTTACCTCATTTGAGGGGTCCCATG
>NW_015115235.1:39209-42070 GCF_001443285.1 Poecilia latipinna | reverse complement strand
TTAACTCTCAGTCCTTCCACCCATCAACCTGAACAGCAAAAAATGATTTTTTTTTAAAACATGAGACCGGAACCTAAAACAGAGACAGTAATATGTCAAAAGGGAGCGAGTGAGTAGCTGACAAAAGATGTTTAAGTGGAGAGCAGAGAGAGAGGAAACAAAGAAATCAGATTCGAGAGTTTCAAACTAAAACAATAACAGACAAACCAAAAAGATCCTGAGAAAACTTCATACCATTCAGTCCTACTGACACACCGACATCTGTGATCTCACACCGGTCCTTTAAAATAACATCACTGTCAGGTCTTCCTCTCGCAGCCAAGATACTCCCTTTTACAGCGCCTCATGAAGTGCAATGCTCACTATGGCAACAGTGGATGTACAGAGAAGTCCACTGGCCTCCTATGCTCACAACATCATTGATAACAACAGGGAATATTTATAGTTCAGGCAAGCCGGCATTTCATAAGTGCTTGTTGCTATTTCTATTTGGGTCTCCTTTATTTTTATTATAAAAGACTGCAGCAACATCCGTTGAGTCTGAATTATCTCCAGTACATCTATGCTTCTCTTTTGTCATTGAAAATACAAAAATAAAAACTTCAAGTGGGGGTAGCAGTATGTCCAGTATATTCAAAACAGAGATCATGGGGTTGCACACTATCCTGCAGACATTCATGGGTTTGCTTGTAGTCTTGAATTTGATCAAATAAGCAACACGTTGACACGTACTCATAACTTATCCATGAGACTTGTTTTTAAGTAGCTTATGGGGAGGATCTGGGTTATTATTCTTGTTCTTTGCAAAACCAAAGAGCACTTCCTCGTGAGGAATGCTGCCTCTGTTTGCTTCTGGTGTTAGCATTAATGGAGTTCTGCAGGATGAAAATGGACGAGAGAAGAAGAGGGGACTTTGTTGGCGTCACCCCGTGTGTTGTGGTTTTGGCATATCTAAAAAAAAAAAATAAACTTTTTATGTAAGTACAAATGTGCAGAAATGACCACAGAAAATCACAGCAAGATTTTATTTTATTTTTTTCTGGAGTTCAGATTAACAGAAAGTTAATCTCCATCTTACTCCGCTGTCTACGTTCCCCCTAGCAACCGATGAATCCTCTGACAGTCAACACCCGTGGCAGCGCACTTAATCTCAGACTGCCACATGGAGCATAATTGATTGATTGCTGGAATTTTCATTTTTGTTTTTAGATGAAGCAGTTATTGATCAATGGCCAGAGACACAATCAGCTGCCGTCGTGCTCTCCATTTGCCGGCGTGATCAATAACACGAAAGAACAAAATGCCATTACAGCCATTAAATCAGCATTAAAGGCACTGAGGTGGAGGCATAAACGCAGGCCTCGCTGCTGCTTCACGGTCATTAAGAGCTGCAAGAAGACATCCTGTAACCCTGAGGAGACTGTGCTTTAATCACAGTGTCGTATCCCCTTCTTTGCATCTTTTCCCACTCAGAGATATTTTTAAGACACTGAAGTGAGTCTATATCCCTTTTTTAATTTATGGTGTTGACATTGTTCCAGCTTGGTACCTGGCGCAGCCACAACAGGAGCTGAATCCTGATCTCAGTGCTCTCAGTGCGTGGACACGTTCCCAGAGTAGGGAGTGAAAAACCACTTCCTACTCTGGTCGACACCGGCCTGGTAATCGTGCATCATCTCTGAGAATTAACTTGCGTGGATGCAAGCGTGTGTGTGTGTGTGTGTGTGTGTGTGTGAGGGTGTGTATGTAGGGAGATGAAAACATGCAGTGCTTTTTAATAGACAGACGAGATCAAAAATGAACCGTACCGAGAGCGCGAGATGCAGTGAGTTGTCTACCGTGTTATTTTTATTTATTTATTTTCTGAGGCAACGGAGTAATTAATGCAGCGTCCAAACGCTTGTACAGAATCTTACATTGTTTTGCATCTTCCACCCTACGGGACTGAATCAAAGTGATATTTCACTTTTGCAAATAATTCCATCTTCCCTTATAATTGTGAGTATCCAAGCTTGAAAAATAAGATCAGGGTTGAGAGGCTGAGACAGGTTTATCTAAATTAATGCATTACTAAGTTCACCGACTGCAATAATGGAATGCAGTGCAGTAAAAAAATGAAACATATACACTGTCTTGTCCCTGCAATAAATCTTTTGCCTGCAGCGAAGCTTGGTCCAACCCACAAATTATTGTCAGAACACCCTTTAAGCTGTTTTTTTTTTGGTAAACTTTTGTCTTGTAGGAAAAGAGAACATCAACCACAAAGCTATTTCTGGGTGAGGCTTGTTAATTGTAGGGAAATACAGGCAGAATGTTGATAGTACTACCAATGCGTTTTGCAAAAACACAACTGAGAAACAACTGTATCACCGGTCAGCTGATTTCAATATTGTTAATTATGCAAACATTGCATAAAATGAAACAAAGGTTTCAAGCTCGTGATAGATTTATCATAATAGTGTTATAGCTGACTGGGTACACCACGAAAGTACAATTGCTGAACCCCATGCGCTATGAAATAAATCCCGAGACTGACGACTTTGCAATGTGGTTCTTACTCACTTACTCATAGCAGTTCACTATCCTGAGAATAAAAGATAATAAAGGCTAATATTATTGCACTGACGTGAGAGGAATATGCAGGCTTTTATTTTGAAATTTTCAGTAAGCTTCATTTGAAATGGCAACACTAATCCCATGCGTAACAGTGGTTTGTTTAAACCAGGTATCTAATGCCCAAAAGAGCAATTACATGTTGTAAAAATTGTCAAGGCTTTTATTTTGAAATTTCAGTAAGCGTCATTTTAAATGACCACACTAATAAAATGTGTAACAGTGGTTGGGTTTATCCAACTATATAA
>NW_015115235.1:34272-34793 GCF_001443285.1 Poecilia latipinna | reverse complement strand
GCAGTCAAAATGCATCAACACAACGACATAAAAACAATGCCATACTTGACGGAGATTGGCTACATCGAGGCTCACTGCAGTAAAAAAGACATACGGAGGAACAGACAGCAGGTAAAGCAGCACAGCTACAAACACTCACCCGGATTAGCATGACGGTCAGAAACCTAAACAAATAACCCGCAAAATTATTTGTCTTCGTGCTGCGATGTAAGACGCTGGTTCTGCTCTCGCTGTTGAACCGCTGCTACGCTACAGATAGCAATATTTGACAGACGGAGCTTCGCTTCTGCTCCACCTGGTAGTGACTCTCACACCGAACCTCTGCTTAAAGCTGCAGCATCTAACTTAAAAAAATACATTTTACCTACGTATTAAAACTTCCGCTGTCCTAACATGAGACAGATAATCTCTGAAAAATAATCGATCTCCTCCCTGTTCTGCATAATTACTCCGCTCAGTCAGAAACAGCCAATCAGAGCTAGCAGTAATCAGCTAGCCGCCATGCTAACAGGAAGTTTTCA
>NW_015115235.1:24375-30298 GCF_001443285.1 Poecilia latipinna | reverse complement strand
GTATTTCAAAGCAGAGGCACATCGGTTTGATTGATTAATTAAAGTTAAGCCTTCAAACATAATAGGTTTATTTAACCGTAATGTCCTATCTGCGATGTGGAGAGTATTATATTTGTAAATGAATAATTTGTATTCCTTGTAGAAAAGTGCAGTACACATTTGAACATTTTAGAATCAAACTAAGAGATTTCCTTTTTACTATGGAACATCCTTTACTATAAAAGTTGAAGAATAATATAGAAATCAGTAATACATGACTGAAAAACAAACTTCGGCTCCGTTGTTTATAATATAATATAATATAATATATAGATGAGAGTGCCTCATTTATACAGTCTAGTTGAATAATTTCACACAGATTTTAGTTATTGGGGCACACGATTTGGAAGCTATTGAAGAAAACATTTAATATTATTTAAAATATTGAATATGACTTAAACATTTTATAGAGGATAGTGTGCCTCGTTTAATAGCATGAATTACCACTTTTTGTATTAGTTGGTCACAAGACAAGGGATTTATTTGCAAAAGTGGTTGTGTCGGAAATTGACGGTCCCTATGTGAACCTCCGAGCGCTTCAGGAGGCATCGGTAGAGAACAGCTGGCCGAAATTAGCGTTCATAAATCGAATCAACCTTAAGCTGAACGTCCCTTACTCCGCGGAGGGCGAATATCCAGTATCCAATTTGCAAAACAACTTCGCTGTGGTCGGTAACACAATGAAAACACCGGTGTTCTGACTAGTTTGCTTTGATCTGCTGGCTGCAAACATGGCGCTGAGCGACGTAAACGTCATACGCTGTGACGTCAGCTCCAAAGCTCTATAGGGCCATGGGGGAAAAAAGCCCATGGGGTTATTCTCTGTTGACAGGAAAAACAAAAAACGCGGTGTGTCAAATTTGCTTTGAATTTGATAAAAGGCAAACTGACAAGCAACAAAGTTTCTAGGAGAATATTCTTTGGACTGACAAAGCCAAAGAATATGAAGAGGAAAAAAAGTTTTTTAAAAGAAGAATAACATGCCATCTGTAAAGCTCAGTTTAGTGTTGATGATGCTTTTCTACATTTGGCATGGGGAACATTGAGTCTGTGCAGGGTGCAATTAAGTCTCAATGCTACTAAAGAACCTAGGGTTGAAACGTAAAGTTCAGAGTCAAAAAAGCTCTAAGCCAATAAAAGGCTCTGGGTCGTCCAATAGAAGAATGGCCCAAAACATAAAGCTAGAAGTACTAAAGGATGTCTGAGAAAATGGAAATAAAATGTTTGGACAAATCTCAGATGTCCCCCCATGATCCCGGAAATGAATCCTAGTGCATAGGGGTGCCGTCCTGAGATGCATGAGATGGGTTGAGCAATTTCCTTGGAAAACTGGATCAAACTACGAGTTAGCAAATGAAACATTATCATTGTGAAGAACAGAGATGGTTGGTCATGATGAATATGTAAAAGTTGCTAAAATGGCAACTAAATGGTATCAGAAATACTTATTGATTCAAAATACTCATTTTGAATCAACAATCCAAACTCTGATTTCTGTGGAATATGGAATTAACATTAACAAACAAGAAGCCAAACCTGAGGAAAGAGTCATTATTTTAGCATTTTCCTTGTCTTTTATGTATTACTAAAAAATGCAGATATGTCAGATAGGTTTAAATGCAATTAAAAATCCTGTAGTAGTTCAGTACGCGACTCTTATTGTTTAATTCCTTTGGTTCAAGCATTTGTATCCCACTAAAAACAAAAGCAAATCGTTAAAAATCGCTCTCCCTGCCAGTGTTGTTGATATTTGTTGTTGTGAAGGATCTTGCTTTGAAACTTTTGTCTCCAACTCAAGCACTAAAGGCACATTTCTGCTGCCCCATAAAACACCAAAGCAACTTCAGCAGGGTTCCTTGGAGAAGCGATGGCGGTGGCCAGGAGCCTTCAGGCTTAGAACAGTATTACTGCTACTGAGCAGCCGTGTACTCAATCTGGCTTCTCCCCAAACAGCTCCTCTCCTCCTCAGGCCAGTCATTTTCTGAGCTGGAGCTGTGTCGATATTGACCTCCCACAGGTACATGACATTCCTTTCATTATTTCCCTTTTCACTCCTGCAGGAGAAAAAAAAAAGTGGGCACACTCTCTTGATTCATAACCTATCAGCCGTCAGTCAGAGCTTTTGGTCATGGTCCTTGTGAGTGAGTGTCTTTTTTATCCTGTGGCTTTCCTCTCAGAATATGTCCAGGAAGAAGAGGTTGCCTGTAAATAGATTTCAAACCTACATAGTCTATATAGTGGACTAATTTCAACGTGCCTTTTGAAAGTTTATTCTAAAAATGAAAACACTTCATTCACTTTCAGATTTTGTCTGTTTTTGTTTTAGCTTTTTGGGGGCTGCATGGTGGCACAGTTGCCTTGCAGCAAGAAGTTCTTGGTGTCAAATCCCTTCCTTCACGTACAACATGAAGTCATTTTTCACGATGTATGAATTGTTCCGCAGATGACTTGGACTCTTTGCAACTAACTTAACTCAAATCTTTCCAGGTAGGTGGAAAGGTACCGGAGTGTCCAAAGAGAACCAGGGAGGAACTTACAAACCCGACACATCGCCGTGATGTTGCAAGAAAAAAGTGTCCACATGCAATCATGGATAACGTCTCTTAGCTGGACCAAGCTTTGGCCTTCTGTGAAATTGAGCATGACACATGTAGATAAAATACACACTGAGTCAGCAACCCAATGCAGAAGGTCAATGATGGCTGATGGCCTTGGCAGCTTGTTGTAGTTAGAGGGTGCATCTCAGTCCCTTATCTTTCTCTCCAAAGTGGCTGCCAATCAGAAAGTGACAGAGGGGTGAGATTTCATCTGTCCTTCAAAGCTGCCTAAGGGAAGTTGCTCTGCCCAAAATTACAAATGACACCTAATTCCGATTCCAATCAGTATTATATTTCCAGGGCAAACTTGATGCCTCTCCAGATTCAGTCTGTGATATATTTAACTTCAAGTCTGGGCTGCTTTGATCCACGTTAAACCCCAGACGGAGTCTGCGTGGTATCCTCCCCGGTGTGACTCTATTATCACACCGCATTTTCACTCTGGAGTTTTTCTGCCGTCTTATCTAGGGGTTTATCATGTTGCTTCACCCTTTTTCTGCTAGAAAATGTGCCTCAAAACTATCACAAAAAAAAAACTGTGAAAGTTGCTATCTCTTCCATCCATATTTTTTTTTTCTTCTCTTCACACCTTTCGCTCCGAACCCTCCCTAGTTTTGACCTCCTTTGTCACAAAAATGTCCCAGTGGATTCCTTCTGCTCTATTCTCGGCCGCCTCTTTTTACTGGCCCACGCCGCTACAGAACGTTTGCAACGGGAGCTGCTCTGATTCCATCTCCAAAACAAATGACTGCTGAAGAGATAACGAGAGGAGGGGGTAGGGGGAGGGAAGGCAAAACGATGGCGCGGGTGAAGAGAGGGCTCTCGTTCCTCAGAGATAAGCAAGAACACTGCGCGTCGGTGCGTGTTTTGTGTTTTGTGTGAGATTGTTTTCAAGGAATGGAGGCAGCGGAGTC
Source organism: Poecilia latipinna (assembly GCF_001443285.1). NCBI lineage: Eukaryota > Metazoa > Chordata > Actinopteri > Cyprinodontiformes > Poeciliidae > Poecilia > Poecilia latipinna. The sequence continues at coordinate 26,748 of NW_015115235.1, read as the reverse complement.
AAAGCTCCCCCAGGCACCACAACATGTCACCTTATCAGCCACCGACACTCAAGCATCAGCGGCGACCACCCCTCACTGCTTCTTCCTCTTGATCAGCCGTGATAGGCCGCAGTCCCCTTCTAGGCTCTCGCTCTCAAACTGCCAAAGGTAATCATGTGCAGACTCATGCCACTATCAACTGTGAAGACCCTGATATAAAACTGACGCACTCTCCCAAGGCAACAAGACATGCATTTTATGGAACAACATTCTCCCCTTAAGGACGAGACTGCGAGTGGAAAAGGGGATAAAATCTCTTTGAGTGTTTCTCAAGGAAACTTTGAAAAACAGCTGCGCGCCACGGGTCAGCAGCTTTGTTCAATTTTGAATGAATCTGCAGTGAATGGATAATTGCGTTTCCCTTGAAGAGAATCACAGTTGCTTTTTTTTTTTTTCTTTTAAAGAGAGCTGAATGTGAATAATGGATCGCTACGCTCCATGTGTCCCCAAGATTCTCTACTTTCTCAAACACACGCCACCACATACAAGTGAACGTTTTATTTATTTATTTATTTATTCATTTATTTCCCCAATGTTTGCTGATTTTACAAATCTTTTCTGGCAAAGCAAAACAGATTAGTAATTAGATCACGCAGTTATTTCTGTCTCAACTAGAAAGCGTATCACAGCTAAGTCGTTTCCTCTTTTTTACTCGTTTACTTAACACGCGGCTGCCAGCCCTCCCTGTTTTCATCTGTACTCTCGGGTGTCTTGTTTTTCACTATAAGGCCTCTCACAATGATCTTTGAAGGTTTTACTAAGACTTGTTTTGCCATCTCTATGCGTTTCGTTGAAGGACAGACATTCAGAGAACCACGCATCTCTGCTCTTGTGATTTTATGGGTTTCCTAACATTTTTCTCCTCCTCAAATCTCATTGTTTACCACCACAGACTTTGCATAGGTGCATGATTTAGAACTGGTTAATGCGCTTTCTTTTATCAAGACCCGTGATGACATTATCTCAGTACTGTAATATGACGGAGATATCAGTTTTACTGGTCAGGGATTAAAAGAAAAGCTGATTTGATGTAACACTCATTTGCAATTGATTGCAAAACCATAACAAACCGCAACGTTAAAGCTCAGGATGTAGTCGTTACCGCTGTGTTACATCATCTTATCTTCCAACAACACTGTGTAGGCTTTCGGTTAATAAAGTTATTCCTGAGCCCATGCAAGCAGTGACTTCCACAATACAGAGCCGGAAAATTTCTAATGCGGTTTCGCTTGAGGGCAGGAAGATCGCAAACTTCCCTTATTGGCTTTCAGTGATGTCCCTCGCGTACAGAGATATATCTGGATTCTCTATTTCTTTCAGTGTTTGATGTACTGTAGACTGTCAAATCCCCTAAATGCTTATTACTATTACACAGAGAAACATCACTCAAAATCTTTATCTGACAGCACTTTCATATGACTTCTTAGTCTTAGCAGCAAGTTCTTCTGCACCTTCGACCTTCCTGGATGCTCTATTTAATCCAAATGGTCTGCAGTCTGACATGCAGTTGAGTAGATAAATTATATTTCAAAAGAGCACAAAACTTTTGCCCTCTTTTGTTCTTGGCAAGGTTCTAATCTTAAACTTGCTCATGTAGAAACAAATCCTCATGGTCAGCCTTCCAATTAGGAATACCGGTAGATATTTTTGGGCAACGCAAGAGCTGCATCAGCTAATCAAGCAAATGACCAGTGGGGTTGTGAGACCAGCCAATCGGAGTTCTTACAGATGTGACTCAAGGAAAATATTTTTGTTTTATTTTCTTTTTCAGCTAAATCACTAACTAGGAGTTGCTTTGCACACTCAATGTTTTTAAACTCGTATCTTTCCACGGGATACAATAATCAGAGTTTGAACATAACAATACATAAGAGAATAATGTGATCAACCTTTGTGATTTCCTATTGACTTATAGGAGGGTTGGCTTTATAAAAACAAAATGATACAACAGCTTACAATGTCAGGACAATGCCACTATTTTTGAGAGATCGGCCTAATGCTTTGAGATGCAGCATGTGATTTGTTTTGACGACTAAATTAAGTAACAAAATGCACCGGAAGACAAAAGCTCAAACGTTTGAAACCAAATGGTCAAAGTTTAAGTGTTGTTTAGTTTTGCTAACAGGTCTGCACCGACCCTGAGCACACAGCAGTCATCGAGTTCTTACCTTTGAGGATAAATGTTGTCTCTCTTTTTTTTTTGCATAAAATAGCTAAAGTTTGTCCTAGAATTTACTTTGGGAGAGTCACGTTCAGTTTAGGTTTATCGTGAAACAGCATCATTTTTAATTTATTTTTTTCAATTTCAAAGTTTACCAAAACGATTAACACCAC
>NW_015115235.1:13004-21036 GCF_001443285.1 Poecilia latipinna | reverse complement strand
TTTGCATGACTGTAACTTTAAAATAAGTATATAGATTGAAATAAATTGGTAATGATAGCTTACCACAACAAAAGTCAAGTTATCTTTAATTATTTACTTGGCTTAATGAATGAATCCCAGAAGGATGTCAGCTTTTTTATTTATTATGACTTGATGACAAAACCTGTTCTCTATGCATGCTCCCAATTATACAACTTTAATAAGCACTATAAAATATCTATATAGAAAGTCTCTTTCAAAGGTTGTTGTTTTTTTTTTTTATGTTTCTTTGTGTTGAAAAGCTGACAGATAATTGGACACCATCAGTTCTCTAATTAAAGTTTGTTTATGCCCCGACATTTTCAACAATTTTGTCTCTAACAAGAAAAAGTCAAATGAAGAGATTGTCAACATTGCTTCCTAAGCACATAATGTGCAATAATTCGTCCATGAAAAAAACAAAAAAAAAACAAACATCCAAGTCACCTGTGTTGACCTTTTCACAGTCCAGACAGTTCACACAGTCTGATCGCTGTCTGTACTTTGTCAGAAACATACCAGTTATATATTCTCTCCGGTTTCTATTTTAGCAAACCTCCACATCTCCCTGCCTATCCCCATGGATACGGTGGAGCTCTTCTTTCGCAGCATAATGATGTATTTCTTCTCATTCTTCCTACATAATCAGAATTCCTGTTATTTATGTCCTCGATGTAAGGAAGTACCACATCGTGGGAAAAAATCGTTGTGAGATTGAACATAAATGAAGAGCACATACAGCACAAAAAAGCCTCAGGTTGTCACGCTTTTCCATACAGCTTCGAATTCACTGTGTATCCACTGTGTCTCATTGAAAATAACCAGCAACAGTCTCCGAACAGCTGTCACTCATTGCTATGTCTATGGGTGGTTACTGCCTGCCTTACTATACTGTGTGCATAAAATCCTCCTCTGCAGAGTCCTTGCAGAGAAGGATTTTAAGGCAGTTCAGCACAGAGAGAGAGAAGCAGAGGTGATTCTTTTCTTTTTTTTTTTTCAAAGTTTTATAGCCAAAACAAAATGCAAGCCTACAAAAGGTGTCAGACCTTACTGTTGTTTTTGAGATGCAGCAGCTGACAGGCGACAAACAAATGTTCTTTGACGCGTTGATGTTTTAATAGCATGCTTGATAAAAACGGGAAATTAGCAGTGAATGAGCAGAAGCGCCGGATACGGTCCTGTATCCGATGTATAAGTTCACGACGCCTCTGAGGACCAAATTGCACCCACCTGTCCCTTCTCAGGAGTATGAAACAGATTTCTTCCAGATTATTCAAGATGAAACCATCCTCACACTCAGAACTTATGAAGGAAGGCTTCACTGGTTATTGTGTCCAAATACATGCTTCCCCGATTTTCTCCTGAATGATCCGACCATCGAGAACCCAGGAATGAACTGCACCTGCGCTGTTACAGCAGGCAGCACCAGGTTTCCCTACTGTAAATATGGTTTTATGATGGAGATGCTGCAGTAACATATGCCACATGTGCCACCGTCTGAGTTCATCTTGATTCAATTAGTCAAGTCTGCAACATTTTAAATACCTGTGCCTTTAAAATATCTGCATGTTTGTTCATAATTCTTCAAGATGGACTTGTTTTGTTAAATATTTGCTTTTAGAATCAGGCTGTTTTTCTTGTACAAATGAAACGATGAAATTAAATTCATTAAAAAAAAAAATGCACAGACTAATTGCCATGTTGCCAGGTCATGTTTTTACAAGCAAATCTAATTAGAAAAAAAAGTATCTGCTTCTTTGTCTTAGACGTTTTGTCAGTATGAAGAAAAAGTCAAAGTCCATCTAGATTTTCATTCTTATCCTCACCATTCGCGTCTGAAAGTGTTTCCATGCTCCACTGATTTCCTCGACTGAATTGAGGTAAAAGATAGACAAAATAAATCTTTGGTCCTACCTACTTTAAAGTGTGGATAAAAAGCATTTTGAGTTGTTGCTATTTTTACTTCTTCCACTACTTTTGCTTGTTTGTCGTGCGTCCACCTATAAAGACACCGATGACAGTATTACAAGGCAATAAAAGCATTTATTCTGCTTATTGAGAGTGTGACAAGTGTGAGACAGTTAACACAAAAAAGGGATTAAAAAAGGGATGTGACATAACATTTTTATATTTATTTAATTGGTGAGGAATTAGTAATAATTACACAGTTCACGAAAATAAAACCCTCAGTCTTTACTTCAAGGGGGCGGATTAAGATTAAAGGACTTACTGTGGGGGGGCTCTATGTTTAAAACAGACACTGTTAAGATTTATAGCCCATCCCCATATTTTTAGCTCATTATACCAAAACATTTTGGGGAATTAAATAAAATGTCTTATTTCTGAAAAAAAATAAATAAATAAATAAATAAAAATTTGGTGCTTTGAGCTAATCAGGCCTTATTTCTAAAACGAGCATATGATGTTTTCAAAAACATCATCCCATATTGTTTTCTAAGTACATTTGAAGTAATCTACACCGTAAATCCTTTTAGGCAATTTATTTGCACAAGCTCACAGTTTTACAACTTCTGTTCAGCCGTTCATTAGACAAAAAAAAAAAGAGCCATTAGTCAGAAAGAGCTGCTTCAGGAGCAATCTGCAGAGACTTGAGGAGGGAACTTGTTGACACTCAGCAAACCTTTTCAGATAATTTAATGCCCATTTCAGGATATTTTTTCCCCAGAAATTCTGAACATCTGTTTTAAGAATCCAGACCAGCAGATAGAAGGTTTTTATATGAGGGAGCAGCTGATTGAGCTTAATGGCAACACCAGATGATGTCCAGGACAGAAGCAGTGAATCCCAGATGAGCTAGACGGAGATTTTACAGATGTGGAGCAGGATCAAAACAGAAAAGCATAAAGGATGAAGGTGATGCAGCTCCATCTTTAAGCACCGTGGGAAGTGAATGCTGTCAAATGGCAGCATTCACCTGGACGGTGAGCTGCAGAGAGCAGGTTGGGTTTGATTCGGGATGCTTTGTTGTGTCTTTCGCTTTGCTTGACGTCGAGAAATCACTGCCGAAGACGTTTCACTGCAAAGTTTTCAGGCGGCACGTGCAAACTAAGAATTCAGCAAAGTTCAGTAGAAGCATCCAGACTTTATTTTGCTTCTTCAGTTCTGTACAGGAAGATGGAACAATTACAGAAATGTTTTTTTTTTTTTTTTTTTTTTTTTTTTTTTTGCTTTCCGCTTACTCCAACCAGCCTCACTTTGGATATTCTTTTTTTTTTTTTTTTTTTTTATAGAAATGTCTTTGTATTCAGCATAAATTCCTGTAAGTAGGGACATAATTTCTTAGTGGAGCTCAGTACGGTTTCATTGAATTGAAAAAAGATTGTGATCTAGGTGCCGTGAAGTGCTTTTAAACAAGTGTTCTCTCTCTCTCTGTCTTTTCCTCTTTTTTGATTTTTTTTTGGACCAAAATGAATTAATGCTGGGCTGATAACAGACATTTATGCATTTATGTGTAACAAGCACATAAATGCATTTGCTAACTGCTGTCATCTGACTGCAGAGGAAGGGCTCAGCAGAACGAGTCTCAGCATCTTCAAGTGATTCTGTTGCTCTCAGCTGTTTACTCGACCACAGTGGGTGTAAGCAGCTGTGACCGCAGAGAGCGTGACAATTTGCTGGGCCGGCCGGCAAGTTCAGTTATGCAACTCTTTTTCATGCTCCAATCATGCGCAGTGCTCGCACCTAATTTGGTTGCCACAGAGCTGAGGCAGCTGCGCCCCATCCAAATATCCGTAAGTCTGAGTGGCGCTCATGATTTGTCTCAAGCTCTCTTTCAATCTCTGGTCGTGAATGCAATAGAAATGATCAGACGCTAATGTCCAGTAAATGTTGAGATTGCGAGAGTATCTTAGCGGCGTCAGACGTCGCTAAACCCTTAGCTCTCTCTGTAAACACTCGCCGAGCGAGCCTGGCTTTATTATCCTCACCGGGGGGGGGGCATTCTTGTCCCCAGCTGTTCTCAAACCATGCAACAATGAGTGACGGAAATAGATAAGATACAACCTGTCACACCGTGCGCCAACGGCACATTAAGCAGTCGGGAAATAAGACATTCATTTCCATCAGTCAGTCAGAGTTGCTGAGGCTACAGCCTCTCCAGTACCTCGGGGACTTGTACCTGAGCTTATAGGATATTACAGTGAAGCAGTCGTTGAACGGCTGAATAATGTCCAGTGCTGTGAAGGCTCTGAGAGAATATTGAACCCTGAGGGGATGGGTTTGAGGTAGTCAGAGCTATCTCCACATCTTTAAATCACTCGCAATTGTCCGTGGCAGCGCAGAGCAGAGCTGAGCTCGATAAAGGAAAAATGGGGAATTTGGAGAGTGCTAACAAACCAGCCGTTCGAATTATTCAACATTCAATTAAGCGCAACAGTTTGTAAACAAACAGTAATCGATAACCATCCGGTTTTTAAATGAACTAGTTTATCTTGGTGAGAAACCCGATCTAAAGATGCTCCTTCAGTATTCTGTTTGCTGTTTTTACTCATCGTCGGCCATGTTTGTCTGATGTGTTTATACAGGAAGCAGTATGAATGAACAGATCGTCTCACTGAAGGCCAGGAGCTATCATAACATTTGTGGTTAAGTAACTGTTTATATTTTAAAGCTTGTCTCAGGGAGATGTGATTTTTATTTATTTTTTATTTTATTTTCACATTAAACAGATCCTTTGAAATAGACCTGGCATTAGAAACATAGACAACCAAAGCACCAGGTTGGGTGAATTACCAATCAAATCTCCGTTTAAAGAATATTTCAGAATATTCCAGTGGGAGGAAACCCATAGGAAGACCTCTGACTCGATAAATGGGCTATAAAAACAGTTGATATTTAAATCTAAGTGAGTTTATATAATTTTTAGAGACACATAGGGATCAATCAGAAAAAAATGCATAGAAACTGCTAAGTTTTATTTTTTATTATTATTTTAAAAGTCTGTTAAATCAGTGCAGACAAAGCATGCCGATATGAACCGATTTGAATGTGCAATGTGTGAATTGGAGATATTTTACTTTTTATTCAATGTCACATGCTGTTTCTACTTTGTTTTTAATTATGTGAAGCACCTTGAAATGCCTTGATGCTGAAATGTGCTATACAAATAAAATTTGATTGATTGATTGATTGATTGATTGATTGATTGATTTTGATAATTTAGGCCGAATTCCCAGTATGAATCGACACAATCCGACGTGACACAGCAGACGTTTTAAACCACAGAATTCTGCCAAGTAAGCAAAGCCTTGAACATTTTCATTTATCATGGGAAGTGAGAAAGTTTTAATCTTTTAGTTAGACAATAAAAATGCTTCCCGACTTCCCTTAAAGACTGAAATCGATAGCTATAAACTCTGTGGCCTTCGAGCCGTCGAGCCACTCTGTAACTTTTTTTATGTCCTCTGGCTGGTGAGACCGAAGACGCGGAGTCCTCTCTTCTCCCGCTAAAGCGAGAGTTCACATTGAAACGGCATGTACGAAGAAGAGCATAGTACAGCTGCGGCTTCTAGTTTGAACTCATTTTACAACCTCCGCTTGTCCCCAGTCGCTCTCTCTCTTTCCACCGCCGTTCTCAGACCGACGTAGTCTGCCGAATCTATGCACTCCGTCCTATCATTTTGCCTTTTCTGCTGTATCAAAATGGAATCGAATGGCAGACAATCTATATGGAAATTGTATATAGGTGGTATGCACACAGAGCTGAGGGAAATGGGTATCCCTCGTCTTAATCTGTTGCCGCTCTGCACAACAATATGCTTTCTGTTGAAACGGCTACGTGGTTCATCAACTTTATGCTTCTATTTAGGGAGGAGCACAGGACTGTGGAAAACGACGGTGCTGCGGGTTTATTTTAAATGATTCTGTGGAAACAGAATCAAGAAAATGGGATCTATAATGTATGTTTATAACAGCATGGATTGTAGATGATACCACCGATTTTCTGTTGTGTGCTGTAGCTGTGGCTTGGATCAGACGTGTGACACGTGTCACAATAAAAACACATTCACGTAATTTATGGGACAGAAAAAAAATGGGATTCTGGGTAAACTGACAAAAACAATATTTTCTTTCTTGAAGCCTATCTGAGCTACATTAAAGGTCAAATTAAATTACAATCCAAATCAAATTTATCCATGTAGATTCAGTCTTTCAATCAGTCCAACAACCAATCAAAAGTTCTTTACGAATCGCAGGAAAAAAAAAATCTTGATCACAAATGTAACGGACCAAGGAGATTCTTTTCTATTTTCCAAAATTAAAATACATTTAACATATGTGACACTTAAAGTATTAGCAACTAATATGCAAAAATAATTAATAGCAGGACGGTGGGATGGGACAAGTACAGAGAAGATTTTAAAACCTTGACTCTTACTTCTAATTTGTTGCTTGTTTTAGGAGGAAAGTTTAGGAGAGAGGAAAAGAGAGAGGAGGGCAAAATCACAAGTTTTTTAACCACCTTTAAAAACCTGCATGCTGAACCACTCATGTTGCCGTTATGCTTTTTTTTTTTCAACTTGCCAAATTTGCTGGAAGCTCTCATATATACTTTGCAGCTCACAGTGTCCCGCTACATAATGAACCGGGGGAGTTACTGTTTCACGACCTCACCATATCGGTCTGTCATTTTTTATTGTAAGTTGGGTTAAACTGTCCCTATGGCAATTACATTTCAATTTTCCGTGATTGCCACCAAGTCGTCAAGAACATATTTGCCTAGTGATGGTTTCAGTTTAGTTTTCTGTATGATGTTAGATCAAAACAACAAAAGTAGATGGCAAAGAACAGCTCTCCTGGAAGTTAGCAGTCCAAAAATATCTTTTCTTTCCCTTCAGCAAATGTATGTGATCGTAAACAAATAACTCAGGACAACTCACAGCTTCACTTTGTGCATCATTTCCACACTTCTAAGTGCAAACATTTACCATGCTGTTGCACGCTGTATTTATTTTTGCAGCATTGCACACTAGGACTAAGACCACTCTGTGTAAATGAAATGTTTTCTAGTTCTTGCTTGGTACAAAAATGCAGCTGTTTCATATCTAAGACTTCACTGTTACATTTTGGTTCTTGTATATTTGACCAAATATGATAAATAGGGGCATTTTTGGACTGAAGCGAAGGCAAGGTGGCACAAAACTGCATTTTTACAGATCAAGATTAAAATTTTGGGAAGAGACATAAAATTTTTTTTAAAAAAGAAGCCAAAAAAATTGTTGGATTGTTTTCTATGATTGATATATTTTAATTTTACATTGTTTTAAACGCAGGAGATCTTTCACACCGTCTGGATATTGACATTCTGCAACAGCTGAGGATAAAGCTCCCATGCATGTTCCAGCCTGTTCAGCTCCCTGTTTTGTCCACTGTCATGTTTTATTTTTGCCATGGGCACTTTGATTTAGTCTGGGACTCTGGGAGGGTCATTCTAATATTTGCTGAAAACAGCCTTCTGCTTTTCACTGTGATCCTGCTGAAACATGCACTTCTGTCACTGGAAGGATTTTTGAGATTGCAACATTTCTAGACTATGTATGAAATGGAAAGAGTGAATAAATATAGAGCTAAAGTGATGTTAGGGATTCACAATCACTGGATAAGAGTCGTTTGCATTATTGTTATTTTAGAGACCTATCACCACAATTGTCATGTTGTAAAATAGGTTATATTTAAATGATTTCTTAATTCTACACATCTATCTCTAATCAGACCTGAGTGTGGTCAGCAAGATGTAATCAGGTCTGTTAATAAAGTTAGCTTGAAGATCTAAGACATTTACGCATAGCGCAAAAATAAACCATAAAAACACTTGAGTGGGGAACATACTTTGTATTTATATACTTTTTCCTAGTTAAATTTTGAATTGATGTATTTTTACAAATGTATTATTGTCATATTCTGTGACATTTATGGTACTGTTTTGCCCCCTTTCTCTCAAGTTAAGCAACCTTGGTGCTTGCCTAATTTTTTTCACGTGAAGAACAAAAGACTT
>NW_015115235.1:0-9493 GCF_001443285.1 Poecilia latipinna | reverse complement strand
GGTTTGATATTTCAGGTTTTTGAACCTCAGCTGTTATTCTAGTCACAAAATAAATGTGAATAGAATAACTGAATTTGACATTGCGTTCCCTCATAATGAACGCTGAAAAGTGCAGAGGTAGAAATAGGAGCCTCTTTTGAGTTAATGATTTTTATATTGCTGAAATTACTTCAAAAGCTCTCACGTGCAGAGCACTAATTCAATGCAAGAAACAATCATATTTGTGCTTATCTCTCTCTCTCTCTCTTTTTTTTTTTTTTTTTTTTTTTTTTTTTACCAAATCCAGCTCCTGCAAACAATCATACTTTGTCAAAATTAATATATCTGCACTAATGACCTATGAACACAATGGAGCATGCGATTTTATGGCAAAGAGAAAAGAAACTTTGGAGAGACACGACACTGTGCTGCTGCTGCAGGTGCACACTCTGCTGGATGCCCTTTTGAGACTCACCTAACCACGTGCAGCTCATTCTGACCACCGTTACCCCGCCGCTTTCTGTCTAACAAAGGTCAGAGCAGACTCCACGGTGCAGCTTTCCTCAGCTGCTGCTGACGATAAAGACACAGCAACAAGTCCTGGGCGAGCTTGTGACTTCATTGCACTTTGAAATCTCAGACGGAGAGCAGAGCAGAATCAAACACGGAGTGCAATGAAGGCCAAGCTGGGGGTGGGCGTCGATATCAGGACTGAGGGGAACGACTTTGACAAGAGCAGTGCAGAATGAAATCCCCAACCAATAAAGACGCCTGAGGTCAGTGTATATTGGCTTGAGTTGTTATGATTATATCTCATCAGTTCTTTAGACATTTTCTCTTGAAAGGAGCATACATATTTAACCAGGAAACATTGCATGTCTCTCTTATTTGTTTTTTTCTTTATTCTCCTATGCTGCGAGTTGTTAAAGATCTATTATCCTCAAGTTTGTATCAAATGCATAAAATATTCAGACGGTTTCAAAGGCAACATCTTTTATTTGCAGCGTTTTGAAAGGTACTCGTACTCTTTAAATAGTTTTGAAGGTTTTCTAATGGCACTGGTGGCCTTTATTCAACAGCAGCTCGACAGGAAAAAAGGGCAGATAGAGAAGGAGAAGACATTTAGTAAATTGCCAAGGGCCGGGAATTGAACTGGAGACAATTGCATCAAGGACTGCAGCCTTTTCACATGATACACCTGCTCTGTTGATTCAAATGTTCATGTAGTCTCACAGACTAAGAAATGTCTGTGAGAGACCAGGATGCTAAACTTTTAGCCACTTTTCAATTTATCTGTACACCGATTTGGATTCTAAGCACACTATGTTCATGTGTTCATTTCATGTTTTCATGCTGCTTTTTGGGAAATTAGTTCCATGTCTGTTGTTTCCTGCATCATTTGTGGTACCCTGCCCTAACCCTAACCCTTGTGGTACAACCTTTTGCCTCCATCAGAGCTGTTACTCTTTGAACAATGTTACCCAAATCTTGGCACATCTTGTGACTGGAACGGTCAATTCTTCTTTAACTGGATTATAACCTTTCATTTTTCATATCGTCCACCTCACAACTCTGAGTTACTTTGTTTAGGTCAGTCTTATAAAATCCCAACAAAGTAAAGTTTCGCATCACTGCAAAAAGTCGAAAAGGTTAAGTGTTACGAACACGTTTGTGAGGCAATGCGAACTTTAATGTTTACCGAGTTTGTTTGCGCTGGTTATTTAAACTAAAAATAAAAATGTTCTTGTAGAATATCTTTAACATTTAACCAAGTCTCTGTCCTGCTTTGAATTCCAGCAAACACCTCATAGGCTCCCACACGGGTTCAAATAAAGCTTGGGTGGATTTAAATGTTCCCGCACAGAACTGACTTAATAGGCCCCACACAGACAGCCTCTGCTTGTTAGGGGTTAACCTGGAGTGTGGAAAGACTGGATGGTCTCAGTGTGCCAAAGTGTGCTGCAGAGCTCCGACTCAGACCGTGCCGACTGAAAAAAGTAACAATTTGTTGCGAAGTGTGCTATAAATTAGGCTTCAAAAGAGCTTCCACGGTGTTCAAGCAGCCGCAATCAGCAAGGGACATTAAAGAATCGGATGACGGTTTGGGTTTCTGCAGTAATCACACAGCGGGGGGGATATTTATATTCTCACATGTGGTCTGCGTTGTTTCCATAGCAACAGGTCATTCTGCCCGAAAAAAAAAAAAAGGATGCAGAGAAGAAGTTGCTGAAAAACTTCGTAATATCAGTGGCTTTCCTGTGTTGCCTCTGTCCACATCGACGTCTCGTGTTTCTCTCCGGTTTAATCCACTCGCTGTTATTCTTCCTCGGAGGAACACACACTTCAAGCGGCGAGAGTGTTCGGCCTCGTATTATCTCAAAAAGCTCATCTTGAGCCCCATTTGCCTTCAGATCAGGCTCTGCCGACTCTGTTCTCTTTGATTTGCTCCCTTCATGCGGCGTGGATAATCAGACTTCCAAGCTCCTTCTAGTGACAAAAAGAAAAAGAAAAAAAAGAAGAAGACCAAGCTTCTGTAGAGTTGGTAATGAGGACCTTGTTTTTGTTCTGACTGATGGTCCTTTTTGAGCAAAATAGAGCTGCCAAGGGTCATATCTCTCTCCACTACGTCTGTCCCTCTAATGAGCAGAGTAGATGTCCAAACTCTGATGCTGTTTGCCTTCCAATAATGCCTCAACCAATTATTCATGCATCTTAAATTATTAAGGATCATTTGATGGGGTGGTTAAATATTTATCACAGGTAAAGGTGCTGGTATAGATTGCTGTACATGATCAAATACATTTGTGGCACAAAACTAATACCGTAGACTTACAACAACAACAGTCTGTAACATCGCCTGGAGGCTGGTGGTAAGGAGGCTGCAGCAACATCCCAGATTTGGTTTGGTCAGAGTAACACGCAGCGCCTTCCATTATTAATGACACCCCTGGTAAAGGTGTGCAAAAGCCTACATTTTTTTTAAAGCTACATTTTTTTTAGAAAATGTTACTATCAGTTCAGGTTTATTAAAAATCTGAGGAAAAGTTCAGAGTTAAGAAATAATCTTTTAGTTCTTTTAATCTCCCAAGAACCACACTTATTGACTTAAGCAGTTTTAATAACTTCGCCTCACCATTTGGTTTGAATATGAGGTCCACTATTCAAAATGGGAAAGACAAAAGAACTCCAGGCAAGCGTGGTCGCACAGCACCGATCAAGACAACATCAGTTCTGTGCATAAGTAATTTATACAACCTCATCACTTTAGCATCCATAGCAGTGCTAGCAGCTCTCAAAGTTCTGGCTCCACTCCTGTACGTCTATTACAAGAGTGTATACTCAAATTAAAAAGTCATATTTGTTGTTTTGCTCCATGAAAAGATATAATAAAATATTTAGAAGGAGGATCAAAGTTTATCTTGCCACCAAGCTGTCTCTAACAATTTGCTGCTTTTGTACACATTTGTGCCAAGTGAGGCAATACTTGTGTAAGGTTCTGTCTCTTTCTATATCATCATTTAGCAACATTTAAAACACGTCAGTGTCAAAAATGACAGTCCCGTTGATAAGCAGAACCAAAAAAAAGAAAAAAAAAACTGTAATAAATGCGAGTAGGTTTTCAAACAAAGTGCAGTGAGCAAACTTTGTGTACTTCTGCCTCGTTAAACACTAAGCATGGTGCGTGGTTAAAAAGAAACACCTATAGAGACATCACCTTAAACAAACATAGGTAAATACGATTCAGATTCGGGAACTCTTTCATGCCAGGTTCAAAGTAAAATTCTGCTGTTAAAGGATTTACAAAGGCGAGCCGCGTGAATCTGGAGCAAATAAACTCCTTTAAAAAAAACATATAAGAATCACAAGAGGGAAGAAAAACAGCAACAAAATTAATAGACCCTGACAGAAGCGCTGATAGCGAAATACATCCAGGATTTACTGAAACATGTGTTGCTACCAATGTGCCTAATTGCTTATCTTACTGCCAAACTTTGGGAGCATGATGAAAGGTCAGGGAAAGACAGTCTTCATGCAAATAAAGAAAAAGACCCCAAAGAATTTTTCTTTTTTTCTATTTTATGTAGAAATAGCAATAGGTGATTATCATTATTGTTGATCATCTAAATATTGATGCTTTTGACAATATGATCAGTTATTGTGTAGTAAGCAGCTCTGGAAATGCACTAATTAAACTAACTAAAGCCCATATTTAATGATGGGTAAATCAAAAATCAAATCAAATCAAATTTTATTTGTATAGCACATTTCAGCAGCAAGGCATTTCAAAGTGCTTTACATAATTAAAATAAAAACAGAGAAAGAGAGAGATTTTAAGAAAAAGAAACAGTGAGAAAGAGAAATAAAAAGAAATTAAAGTAAAGATAAAGAGATTTAATAAAAAATTTAATTAAATAAGAAATAAAAACATTATCCACATGAGGACTTGCCCTTATTGTGTCTCCTCCTAATTAGAGTGTAAGACTTTTGTTTTGTTTTGTTTTGTTTTCCTTAAGAATAGTTAATGTGGGTTCAAATACAAACACTGGCAGCCTTTTGAAAAACTTTGCTTTGTTACTTTAACATTTTTCACACAAAAACTACCACAAAAAAAAAAAAAGAAAATATTTTTAGCCCATAACAAAGCAGAATAACAGCTTCAAAAAGGCCTTTTCAAATGTGTAGATACATGGAGCAGAACAGAACATCACCAAAGACGAGTTTCAGTCAAAAGCATATCTGAGACAATTTCAGTCTGTAATCACCCAGGAAAAAAACTATAAGAATGGAAACTATGAAACAAAGACATTTCATGGAGCTTACAGCTGCTGCTGCATGTCTCCGAGGCTGAAAGGCTGAGCAACTCTTATAATAGTAGTGAAATCTGCAAAAGGCATCATGTCACCTGTTCCCAGTAATTCTTTGCAATAACCTGCTGTTCAGGTGGGAAACTCATAAAAACAGATTGATGAGTTCCTTTATGTAACGCAGCTCCTTCTGACAGAACCCAGAGGTAGCAACAATAATAAATTATGTCCATCAGTTCGCAGCTTCTGTAACCTTTAATGTGCACGTTGGATTTCAGAGAAGAGAAAGTTGTGCGAATGTTGTCCATACCAGCATCCCCTCCCCCCCATCCTCCATCTGTAGTGCATCAAATAAATACATCAAGCCCCATCCCTGCAGCCTTATCTTCCCACAGACAACAATGCTGATCATACAGTTTCAACATGTCCAAACAGAACTCAGAGAATAAATATGAATACCAAACAGGAACGTACACATTACTTTGATGAAACATTTCCTCTCATTCTTGTGGCAAGTTAGCCTGTTTGACGTGGTTCAAGATCAAGGTAGTCATTAAATTCTCTCAAATCAATTCACTTCATTTATAAATACCCAAATTATAACAAAGGATGCTTGTGCTTCATATTTAAGTGCAAGCAATCTGATTCTATCTAAATGCAACATCCAGTCTAGTCAAAGCTTGAAGTGCTCTACTGACAGTGGGCAACATTAGAGCTGCTGTTTGTGTGGTATTTATCAGCATAATATATTTGCCTATAGAGGATGAGACCAACTGCTGGAGGATTTTTAACATTGTTGCTGTTATTTCCCCAGGGTTTCCACCAGTGTATAATAAGCCTGGCGGGCCACCAGGCTTTACTTGTGCCCCCACCAGGCTAAGCTTTGCTTATTAAAATGTTTGCATTTTTTAAGACTTTATAGTTGGTGTTCAGGTATTAATCTCTCAATAACACATAGTTATTAAGTGATATTTTCAAATTTCCTGTCAACCTTAAACATTTTTTAACTCAAAAACATGACAGGCCGCTGGATGGAAAAAAAATAAATAAATCCAGCGCCCTCGCGCCCAACCACCGGGATTAGTAAGTTTTCCGGGGGGAAAACCTTGTTCCCAATTCACTAAACCCACTTCCTGAGGAACCACAGTGTCAAATATTTGATTAGATATTGCATGGATTGTGTTGCAGTGGTGCACATGTAGGTTGCATGGCCCATAAAATTCAAATGTGCTCAAAAACATATGTGGTGACAAGCCAGGCTTATACATAATACAAGTTGTGTGCAAGTCGATGTCAATGTGTTGTACGGTGATGTTGGTGTGTCGTTTGTTTGGTGTGTCCTGAAACAACTGGGCAGCAAAACTTTATGTGGAAAAATGTTGCACAAAGTTAGACAATCAGTTTTATTGAGTTGAATTGCTCACTGCATTTTCACTTTGTACCTTGACTCCTTTTATTTATGTGTGATCAGAAAATCGGAAAGGGGTTTTACTCAAGCATACTTTTTTTTCTTTTCAGGACCAGTGGAATATATTTATTGGATGGTTTTGTCAATATTTGTTATACCATGTGCCCTGGGGGAACAAACAACTATTCAGCCAGAGAATAAAAAATATGTCTCCAACTTTTTGCCCCGAGCTTCATGAATAGGACTGTCACTGTCACTTAGATCCTGCAAACTCACCAAGGTTGGATTTGAATAAACCAAGAAGGTCTTTTGTCTTTTTTTCCCTGATGAAAATGTAAAAAATAGTGGGATTTTTTTTTTATTTATTTATTTATGTTTTTGCGACGCTGCAACCTCTGTGCAAAATGGAAAGGAAAAACAAAAGTTAAATTGTTTTCGCCGTGAGGGTTCTCCCCCCTCGACAGCTTGTAATTAAATATTCACTGTCGAGGATCCAGGGTTTGACAAGCGGAGGGCTTCACCAGGTTGGTCCAGAGATGAAAGGATTCACAGCCAACAAATACATACGGCTTGATAATACTGGTGTCTGACAGTGGCTGTTTTCCAAAGCAGCCTGGAGCTTTGACTAGCCAAACAAAGCTCCATCTGATACAATCTCCCCGCACTGCCAGAACTGGAATAACTACGTTTCCATTCACAACCACCAACGAGAACAACGAAAGGTTTTGCTCAGAAAGAGCTGCTCAAAATGGGACCAAAGAGTAAGAGACTTCATAGTTTGCACTTTGTTTATATTATTTTTTTCTATTAGTCTGGTGACAGCGGTCAGTTGTTGACAGACAGTTGTGTGGCTGCTCTACAGTCGTTTTGCTGTCCTCCATCTTTTTGCCCCAGTGAGCATCTTATCGGATAAAAACACTGATTTGTCTGAACTCAATAGTCGGCGGAGCATTGAATTTACACTTCACTAAGTGACTAAAAAAGCTGCATCGTTAATGTTTCACAGTCGCTGATCTTTCTTCAGAGCTAATTAGCACTTTCCATGAAGCTTCATGACTGGGTGAGGAGTCATCTCTCTGATGTGGAAGTTTTCTTTAGCTTACTCCAGGGTTAAATAAAAGTTATGTTAGTGTTTGCTTTTTTTTTTGTTTGTTTGTTTGTTTCACTTAGATGTTTGACATGACGACGCAAATTAAACATCAGGCAGAGATAATTAATTTATCTGCCTAAGACCTTGATTTTGGCATTATTTTTAACATTTCCGTGAGTGTGTGACTCCGGTGGAAAGAGCTAAAGTCTGGCTAAAACTAAAAGTCCTCTGCAGTTGAGCTTTAGGTTACAATAAATAATTTATCAGGCAACCGATCCCTACTTTATCCAACAAAATCATCACAGTTGGACTCTGTTGAAAGTGTCTCAGTTTAAAAGCGCCAGCTGTTATAAGAATATTTATTTAGTTGTTTCATTCATTAATAGTTTAAAATTGACATGACACATGTTGACATAAAGTTTGAATGAAGGAGTAGTTTGAAGAAAAAATAAAGCTTATGTCGTCAGCCCTTTCTCTCAAAAATCAGTCAATCGTCCACATAGACACATTTTTAAACACAAAGCAGGGAATGTGAATATATAAAGGTAATAATAAAGAAAAAAAACAATATCTCTTGGTGGTTGGAAAATAAATTTACTCATAGTATGCACGCTTCACTCGTCCGTGAAAATAAATTATGCTTATAAAAGAATACAAGCAATTTTACCTACATGGGGAATCAAAGACAAAGATTGTTTGTTTTTTTCATTCATGTGAAAAAACTTTTGCTTGACATTATTAACATTTTGACATAAGTTTGACTTGAGTTATTTTCATCTGACACCTTC
The DNA here is from genome assembly GCF_001443285.1 of Poecilia latipinna. Classification (NCBI taxonomy): domain Eukaryota; kingdom Metazoa; phylum Chordata; class Actinopteri; order Cyprinodontiformes; family Poeciliidae; genus Poecilia; species Poecilia latipinna. Next base: position 1,423 of record NW_015115235.1, on the reverse strand, counting down.
TTCTCTTGATCCCATCTGGACCCCCACACAACATGTTTCATATTGTTTGGTGTCATAAAGAAATAAGATGGCGTTGGCTTTATTGACAACCAAAAAATCTGTTGTGGGGATGTATTTGTTGCTATATCGTACACACCTAAACAAAACAAAACAAAACAAAAAAAAAGTGTGTTGCATTGCAGTATGATGTTGATATGACTTTTTTTGCATGTGACCATCCACAACATTTCATAACGCTGTAACTGGAATAATAATAATAATAATAATAATAATAATAATAATAATGCTTCATGCACTCCATGCTGTAACCTTGATATTTTCATCTCCCCTCCATTAGAGAGTTTGGAGCATATTTAAGGAGCAACTTTCAGACAAGCTTTCAGTGGGAGGTATATGCCTAAAATTATTTTTATTTTTTTAATTCTCCGTACCTGCTGTTGATGTATTTGACATTGCGTCTTTCACTCACACGCACAACCTATCAATCTGTGTTCCTCAACTCCCCCCTTTTGCCTCGCCAATTAAAGGAAGTAAGAAATGAGAGCAGGGCAAAACTGTTTCACCAAGAGCGAGAGAAATAATTTGATCCCGGGGTCTGCACTGGGAAACAGAGATTGCTCTATATTAAGAAAAATAAGTGTGAGTGGGTGTTGAAAATAATGAGCAAGGATCCAGAGTTTTCTAATGGACAAGCTGCCAGAAGGGTTAAACAGCAATTTGATTCCACTTAATCTGCTACTTCCTTCAGCGGCATGCTTGTCCGAATATATTATTAATAATAAAATCTCTATGGTTCACTGCTGCCGACATGCCTTGTGGCTCGAAGGGGCTCAATCCTGCTGGGAACCTCTCTCACACCTGCCGTTCCCTGGCAGGTTTTTGACGTTCTTAATCCTAATTGTCGGGAAGAAAGCCTTTTGTAAGCCAAAAACTCCTCGCCAACTGTGTCTGTTTACATTTGATGTCGCAGTGGAGGTAAGGCGGGCATGCTGGGAGATCCGAGCGTGCTGCGTTGTTGCCTAGCAGGATGCACACCTTACAAACACTTTATCTTTTTCAGATGACAAAAAAAAAAAGTGCTACTAGAGTTTGTCACGGTTTCAGTCGTCAGGGAAAAGTTTATACTTTTGCTTGTGGAAGAATGAGTTCAGGATTTACGGTGTTTCAAGTACAGCTGAATGCTATCAGATTGTTGGCAGCACTGAAAGGAAGGTAAAATTCAGAGCAACAATAAATGTTGTGAAAATTACAGTTGGTTATGAAATTTTCACTACTCCATTAATAGCAATCTATTTTCTTATTTTTATGTTTTCCCCTCCACATGAAGGGCCGTTCCAGTAACATCAACACTCTGCATGCGTGTGTGGAAGCCCTAAAAGTTAAGCTAAAAAGAAAAACGCTCTGACCAAAATGTTATTTTTCT
>NW_015115234.1:69392-79801 GCF_001443285.1 Poecilia latipinna | reverse complement strand
CTGTCGGCGTCGATCCGCCACGCTCGGCCCGCCTCTGTTCGCCGTCCAACAGATTGTCCGGGATCGTTATGTTCTCAGTCGCTTTCGGCGGGGCGTTCTGCTGGAACCCGGCCACTGCAAAGCCTCGCTTGGCGCCGATCTTCTGAAAGCCACGTGTCCGCGACTCTTTGCCAGCTTGCGTCTCTCACTCCGGCGCTGTGCTCTGAGCTCTCAAGGGGGGGGGACGACTCCATGTTGAGTCCTGACTGCCGCGGCCGCCTCTGGACTGGGACTCGGGTCGGGTTGTTCTGGGAACAGGTTGGATCTTCAACCCCTCTGTCAGGGATGGTTAGGAGAACCAGCAGACAAAAATGCCACAGTAGAAGCATCAAATTTGAAAACAAGCGTATTTAATGTTTCATTTCGAAGGAGGAGAGAAAAACAACAGTTAGTCTTACAGCTGCTTAAAAACAAAACACGGTGATTAATAAGATTAAATAGGTTAAATAGCATTGTTATAATTTGATTGTACCACATCAACTGCAGCAAACACAAAACATACACCCACTACATTTAACAGCTTACAGTGCTTATTGCATATATTGTTCTAATAGCTTTAGACTGTGTTAGATTTATCAAATTAGCTGGTAAATTAGTCCACCTGGAGTTGGATTTTTAATAGTAACTTAACAAGATTGGAGTTGAATGGAGGCACATTTATGTATGAGCAGCTCAAACACGCTGCTTCCTTTGGTGACGTGATTCCTTTAGAGTTTTTTCCTCCTGGAAAGACCTGAAGGAAAAATTCCTTTAGATTTGTTTCTTTGAGAAATCGGTCAAGATGTATTATGAGAAATGTGGTTCATCCTTTGGCGCCATTTCTGGATGCCTCATGTTCATTAATTTAACCAAACATACGCAAGAATAATAGGAATGTCCAGGCATCATATTGTTCAGGTTCTGGTACGTGTTAAATGTTCGCTACAATCACCGAACAGAAGAAAAATACCTTGTGAAAATGCCAGTAAGCTGGTGAGACAGTGTTCCCAGTGAATATAATCCTGGACCAACATGAGCATGAAGCGTCCAGACTGATGAACGGTCCGTTAGTCCAGAAGCGACATGTAAACCCAGATCCCACTTTCATTTGTGCAGACATGTTCATTGAATACTTCCATTGTGATTTGAGCCTTTGCACGCACCTCATGTGTTCATTTTTTTCCCTTGATGTGGATTAAGAGGTAACTGGTTTCTGTACAAACACACCCATAATGCATTATGGGAGCAGCAAGAACAACAGTTACAAGTTTGCAGCTTGAGACCAAATGTCTGTGCTTTTGCATATGGATTTGCCAACAGCTCTGTCTACACACTGATACAAAAGTGCTGCAGTTACTTTGTGTTGCATGGAGCCTGGTGGGGGAGGCTCTTTCAAGGTAAAGCTTACTAACACTGTGCTATACAAATATGTGAAATACTTTATATTGTAGGTAATGTAACCTGCAGAGAAAAGAGACAATTAAAGCAACTCTCCACTGTTTCTATAGTAGAAATATTTAAACGCGTAATGTAGACCAAAGCTACTATATACATCTAAATTGCGCTGGTTTCTTGTCTGAAAAATATTGGGGGCTGGACTTGATTAAAATTTCTAATCAAGTTAATTACAAGGTCTATAATTAATGTCAACAAAATGAGCAATATTTTCAATTAAAAATCCCCCTTTGCTGCTAAATTACTGAATGGACATCAGAACTCAAAAACGAGGAGATTGTCTTTAATGTTGTCTAGGTTACTCCATTAGCAGATGGGTGCAAAGTGCTAGTGTACCGCTTTAGTTTTCAGCTGTTTCAGAAGCACCTGATCATTCATGGAACTAATTTGGAAAAAAAATAAATAAAACAATCTAATGTGATCTGTGGATTCCCACCGTACACGTGCTAAAAGAGGAAAAAACAACAACAACAAAAACTGTGGCATACCAGAAACAGAACCGTTATTTGGGGGGAAATTCTTACCCCACTAAAATCTATGTAAATGATTCTCAAGTTGACATTTTTTACAGTTAAGCGGCTGTAGATGTATAACGCTGGAATGCTATTTTGTCGATTTTATTATGCAACTGCTGTAAGAACACAACAGGTGCAATAGCTGTTTTATGCACATGTTGTGTGCACATGTGCACAAGAGGCGACATCTGCCACCTCTGTCTCCCTCCGTTTCCTCAGACAAGCCTTAAATGACTAGAAAATTGAGTTCTACAGACTTTCAATAAAACAGATAAAGCTTGGAGGTGGAAAGAAGACACTCACTTGTCTGTTTACCTCTCCGTCACACCAGAGCTATAAGCAACAAAGATGGAGGGTGGTCTCTCACAGTGTAAACTAGCTTTTCTTGAGGGGAACGAGGATTTAAAAATGGAAATCTCTTAAATTTGTTCAAGTACTCCGTAGGAAGTGCAGCAAATGTTTTCTTTTACAGTCAAAATGACCTTTTTTCAGACCAGAAAATAACACCTGTAGTAGCTAGCATATTAATCTGAGTACATATTCAGTCACTGCTCAATACTCAGCCTTTTATATGACACAATCAATGAAACACAGGTACTTAGACGTGAAATTCTAGCGTTGCTGGGGCTTAACTGTAATTTTTATGCCGACACCGACTCTCTCGCCGACATGGCTCCACGGGACTGAAAATAAGAAATTAGAGAGAAAATGGGAATCAAGAAGGTGCAGCCCGACTCCCAAGGCGCTCCCCGTCTGAGCACGTGGTCGCCGGCGGAATAACAAACGACCTCGGATCGAAGGTACGCGAGCGCAGATCACTGTTTAATATGAGAACAATGTCTGTGCCGAGTGTGACCCGCTGACTTTTCTAATCGAGATGTGAAGCCTTCAGCAGGGCTCTGAGAGTCGGCACGTTAAACCGCAACCGCTGAGGTCAACCTCTCTGAGACGCAGTATTGAGTATGTATGTAACCTTACTAGGGAGAGGCTAATGGCGGTTCAGGTTCAATGGGGTAATGAACCCCCTCCCAAGTCACACAGTCACCGCTGATATAATCTGTTGAGTAATTGCCATGCTGAGGGTCCAGTATGAGGTGAGGAACGCTGCACTGTCTTGTCAGGACATTTAGGTTTACCATTAGGAGACGAACTTGTAAAGGGAGATGTAGTTTAACTACAATCTGGAGTTCAATATTCTGGTTTTTGGGTGTTTAAGCCGGAGCGGTGTAGCGCGCACAAAAGACCCCAAATTTCACCCTTCATCTACTTTAACATTAAGTTTTGGGTCTGGCAATAATAGCCTCTTACTAAGTATAATAGCGTTGTCAAAACATTTTCATTATTAGTGATATTGAAAACTTTTTTTCTCACATTCTTTTGTTTTTACTCCCTTTTTTTTTTTGCCACGCTTCAAATAATCACATCAATTTTAATAACAGAAAAAGTTCATCTGAGTTAACGCAGCATCGTTTGCAAATAATGAGGTCATTTATTAAGATGGGGGGTGGGGGGAATCCAAAACCAACTCGACCGTGTGTAGAAGAAATAAAAAAAGAAAACAGTTTGTTAGAAATCAGTTGGGGGTAAACATTTACTATGATTTACCTTTTTTTTATTGCAGCATTCAATGTTGCTTTTAAGCCACACATTACTAGATCTATCAATAAAGAATTAGACAATCACTTTTATGATGTATAAACTGACAACAGGAAGTAGACCAAAAAGTCTAGAAAAGCAACACATTGTGCCAAGATCTGTAGAAAATCCAGAAAAAATGCAAAGTCACTGAGTCACAAAGGCTTGTTTAAGGCTTTTGGACACCACTGATCCACAGTGGCAGCCTTTTGGGCCACAAAAGAATTTGGAAGGTCACCGTCGGATCAAAAAGCTAAAACAGCATCACAGCAGCAGCCAAACATGGTGCTGGCAGTGAGGTGGTCCGCTGCCTCCGATTACGGATGACTCGCTGTAATTAATTGGAACTGTAAATCCTGAAGGAAAACGTCCGTGACCTTTAGCCCAAAAGGACAGTCACGCAACAGGACGGTGATCCACAACACCGGCACTCAAAATTTTGGTCGTGACTAGTTGTTGTCCAGACATAAAGATGATTTAAAAAGGTTTTGTAGCATGACTTTAAAAAGGCTGACTGTGCTGGAAAACGCAATTAAAAACAATTCTGAGGAGGTTAATGGGACAAACAAACCATAAACGGGAGTTTTATGGATTTCTTTAAAGAAAGGCTTCGTGTTTTTAAACGATGAGGACCTTCTGCCAGCAAGGCAGCAGTGCTGGGTGCAGCCATTATGGCTACAGTGGTTTCCAGTTGAAACTGCAAAATGCCTGTCTGATAAATAATGCTGACATCAATGTGAAAAATGTCTTTGCTTTTGAAAACCTACACAGCCAGAATCACACATAAAAGTTTAAAATTCTCAGAGGGAGTTTGGTCTGGTAAGCAGAGTGAGTCTTGTTTGGTCAAGGATCTGCTGAAAAAACACATCTTTTCACATCATTATACTGCAGCCTGCTATGTTTGTGACTTTCACTGAAAAGCTGCATTGGTAATTTTCAGCAGTAATTATTTTTTGTTAATGTGTTTTATTTACACAAATACGGTACTTACTTGAACACTTACTGTAAACGGATCCCACCGTACACACACTAAGAGAGGAACAAAAAAAAAACAAAAAAAGAAAACTCACACTGTTCATATCCAGAAATGATCTTCTGCAATTTGCCAGCAAGGGAAAGAAGCAGGTTTCTCCTGCTGTAAGGGAATGGATGTTCTTTAAGTGCTGAAGAGTAATTCACTTCCAGGGCAAGCTGCCCTCTTTGACAGATGTGTGTGTGCGCACGTGTGTGTGTGTGTGTGTGTGTGTACAAAACCCCAGGGAACATTAGTGGGCGGTTTCAGAGGAGAGCCCCCCTTAGTGTAATGCACTGCTCGTAGATGGATTGAAGCTGTGAAGATTTTTACCTCAACACAATTAATATTTCGATTATGACTCTTCACCTCGCTTCCAGTGAACGTTGCAGCAAGAGTCGTCGTTTGGGAGTTTTGTCCGTTTAAACTGTAAAAGCGGCCTAAACGAACAACCCGCACTGCGTCGTTCCCTGGTCCCCTTCAGTTGTAGATTCATAGGACGAGGGTACAGTACGGTTAGGATATACTTTTGTCACACCAACACAGTCCATCGATTGAGGGAAAGAAAAACGTCACTGTTTGCCCAACGTCTGCAGTGAGAGTTTCATGAAAATCCTCCCTTGAATATGTCGGACCCTAAAATGGCGCATAGAACCGCAGCAATCCATGCCGCACTGCTCAGTGGAAACAAGGAATAAGAGTCGTGTTCAATTGCTCTCCGTTTTAGGTCAGTTTGGTACAAAGTAGCTTATGGGCAACAAAGATAACGTTTTGGACAGTCCATCACAAAGCACCGATCTCCATGCCGTAGAAAACGTAAAGCCAGAGTTGAAAGGGTGAGAGTGAGCAAGGCGGCCTACAGAGCTAACTCAGCTAGCTAACACCAATTCTTCCAGGAGAAATGAGCCAAAATTTCAGATAATCTAAGCGTGAAGCTTGTGGAAAGATACCCAAAATGTTTGAATCTTCCAGAATAAAAAGGCAAAAACTAAAGAAAGCTATGTGAACTTCTGATTTGGAAGAAAATGAACATATTTCCATATTGTTTGTTTTTTGGCATTTTGAAATGACCTAAAGTTTTTCTCCCTTGACAGTGTGAAAATAATTATTAGGCCTGTTGTTGTACAGTACATGTAAATCTCAGGTTTCAACTGTGTATCCAGGGTCATATTGCCACTGTCAGCTGATATCCCTGAACAGCTTTCTCTCGAGACATGACGATTGTGAACAGAGGATCCCGAATGGAAAGCATTTCTAAAACAAAACCGGAAAGTACAGGCGACAAAGAAAACCCATGCGAAAAAGATAAAAAGAGACCAAATATTCCTGAGTGTCTTGCTCCATGCTGGTAACCACAGATAAGGGGAAGAAAGAATAGAGCCATGTTGCTCATCAGGCTAAATTCCTTCGTGCACAGTGATGGCCTTAAATTGTGTGCAGTGGACCATTGTTTCCTACAGGGTGTCCAGGGAGATAACTTTTCCAGAGCTAACAATATCCTCTGCAGGCCAGCCATTGGTTGACTTCCAGTGTAGGTGAACCAGGGTGGTGATGGTGAGCAGCTGTCAAGAAGGCCTGTAATTGGAGCCCGCTGCACCATTAGACCTGCCCCGTTTGGCCTGTTATGATTGCTGTCTGTCTCCACTACATCTCTGCAGTCGCAGTCTCCATTTGACCCAGGGCGCTCCCTTCTGCACGGGGACAGAGCGGGCGCTTAATGACTTGTCACGTGTCCGCCCGTGACTCTCCTGTGTGCTCTCTGATCCGTGATGTTCTCCATCCCTAAAGGGACATTGACAAAAAGAGGAACTGCTGAATTATGTTGTTTTTTTGTTTCTGTTCAGGTGACGGCGCGCTAAAATTCTGGGCGTCCAAAAGATGGGAAAGAAACTATTGGAATTTGGGTGAGAGAAAAGAGACTGCAGAGTTGGGTGCAGCAATTAGGCTGGAACCAACCCTGACACCGAACAGCAAGTGACGTCTTGTGGAAGGTTTGACCCTGACGGCCACTGTTTTAGTGACCACAGCCGCCAGGGAATAGCGAAAACCATTTGCCTAAAGGTAATAACTGACTATTTGAATCGTTCTTACAGCAAATATACCTTAATATACGTTAAAGTGCACAGTGGAAACCGTCTTAGCACTGCCACAGAATGTCCACAATATTCATCTCTCTGCTCTTAGTAGTGCAGCCAATCAGCAGCAAGGAAAATAAATGCCGTTGCCAGTGTGATTGCTTTTCAGATACCAGCCAATAGGACGTCAAGTAGAATTGCACCTGGGTATTTTAGCTTCCCAAGCTGCATTAAAAGTAAAATAAAATTACGACAGGTATGCTCTACAAAAAAGTCCATGAATGCAGAATTATTACGTGAATCATTTAGAGACACATTTTTTAGAAAAATGTGTGAATTCATTAATATTGAACTGCAGATAATTGTAGGTCCATGACAAACACTTTGAAACATATACATTTTTGTAGCTCATTACAAAGACTATTAGTTAAATCATATTTGCTTTGCTCACAGCCTTCATCAGTGCATTGTGCTTCAGTATACAGTAAGCGATGAAAACAATAGAAAAAGTCATTTCTGGGAAACGGAGCAGTGAAATAACCTTAAACACACAGCAGGAGCTGCAACAGAGAACGGCTTACTCCAAAGTATATTAATGTGTTCATTTAATTCCAGAACTAAAACCCATCCGAAAACTGAAAAATTTCAAGACTGATGTTCTGACATTCCCTTTCCAAACTGTTATGCAAAATAGAACGGACAAAAAAACCCCATCAATCTCTAGATTTGCAAAGCTGGTAGAGACGCCACATAAGACAAGCAGCTGCAATTTCAGTGGAAGACTAAACACAGAAGGACTTCATGCAGATGTAAAACATATTTTTTCAGATATGTATGAATCTAATATCTGAATACAATGTGGCATTTTCCCTCACCTTCCTTATCAGATGTTACTCTGCCACATAAAATCCCAATAAACTGACATTTACTGTTGTAATGTGACAAATGTTAAAATGCATAGTGGGAATGAATTCTTCTGACACGATGAGACACTAAATGAGATCAAACCTAAAGCCCAGACTGAACCTATTTTTTCTTTTTTTTAAACACAGGAATAAAAAGAAAATCTGAAGAAAGTACAGTTTTTAATCAAAAGTTCCATCTGTGCAAGTGTTTGCTAGATAGAGAATCTATTTAATGTTCCTGCTCTCCAGGTCTAACTCTGTCAAAACAGGATATTCAGACGTATGACACCTGGAAATGGAATCTAATTGGAACTAAATCCTATTTGTTGAGCCGGCTGCATATCGATCCCTTCCTCATTCAGCCGGAGTACGCCGTGTTCTGAATGTATCCCTGCCGGGACAAACAAATGGTGAATTAGCCGTCAGTGCGCCGCGGCTTGCGGCCGCTCCAGCTTCGGTTGTAACACGAGGTTTTCCGTGACAACGGCAGGCCGGGGGGGGGCGGCAGCGGGGGGAGGGCTGGGAAAGCTGAGCTCATCGTTTTTGGCCACAACTGTAACTGAATACATTTCAGATGGAAATCTCTCGTTAAAGAAACACAGGAGATTCGTTTTGGAAAAGGCTAATGCTGTTTTAAACTGTGAACCTATGTCGTGTTGGTGGCGTGATTATTTATGTTCTTTGGTTTTCTTTGTGATCCGATCTCTAGTTTGGATGGTTCTGTGTCGTTTAGTTAGAATCCTCTTGGGTATTTGCCTTTTCTGCTTTTGTTTCATGCCATTCATCTCTGTGTTACTTCCAGATCAAATTTTAATGTCTTTTTTTTTTCTGAACATTTTGACTATTCTAATTCTAAACGACACTGATGGTTCAGCAAAAGGTCTGGAAGTCGATAATATCACACAGTTGATGCAGATTTATCAGCTGCACAGGTGCAGATTTGGTGAACATGGAGGCTAATGCAGAACTGTCTGATTGTCATCTTCAAGAAACCAGTTTCAGATGACTAGAGCTTTGTGATATTGTGGTAATTAAGGTATGGAACACCTCAGCAATCATTTTCAGGTACACCCAAAACGTCCTAAAAAAATGTCACCCACAACCCACCACCGCTTGCAACACCATGAACCACACAAGACAGGATGGATCTATGCTGTCGTGTAGTTTACGCCTTATTCTCTTGGTACCATCTGGCCGAAATGTGCCGGTCTCGACTGCCACTGACTGGATATCTGCTATGTAAGCCTGAGTTGTGCATGAGAATCCCAGCAGATACGGAGTTTCTAAAAAAAAAAAAAAAAAAAAAAAAAAGAAAAAAGTCAAACCAGCTCATCTGGCACCAACAGCCATGCCTCATTGAAAGTCTGATGTTTGCTCTAAACCTCAGCAAGTGGTCTTCACTACATCTGCCAAAGTGCATTGGGTTCCTGCCATGACTGAGAAACTACTTTTGCGAACAAACCACCAAACAGGTGAAGCCAGAAAAAAAGGTGTCAGGTGGGTGTGTTTTATATTTAGAATTTGATGCACGACTGAGTGAAATGCGGCTCACATTTTCGAGAACTTTGAGCTCAAGGATGCAGTTGTCAAATTGTGGAATGTCGAGGGAAACCCAGAAAGACGCGTGCTGCGTTTTGTACGAGGAAACTTTGGGTATTTCGCGGAGACGCAGCATCTCCTGTCGAGGTTGAGCACTGCTGAATGTCTGTGTGACAAGTAGGCATCTGAGATGTCCACTTGTCTGTGCATCTGATCTCATTTTAAACTCGACACAACTCCACATTCAGCTTTGCTTTATATGTAATGATATTAACTGAAGGCTCGAGCTAAAGGGGCTGAACAACAGGAGGCCTTACATATTGCTTAAGGGTCCCACATTGTATAGAAAGTACTTAATGCACTTTCACAAAAAGCACTTAGAAATTTCAGCAATGTTTGCTCAAATGACAACCCTCGAGAAATAATCTAAATTTTGAAATGTATAAAGAGACACTTTGATCTTCCCCGCTCCTGTAATATTATATAAAAGTCGCTGTTTTTGCAATACAGAGGCTACATATATGCTTCTAGTTATTAGCCAACGCAGTTTTTGTTTGGGCAATAAAATGTGTTGAATGGTTCTTGAAACAGCCTTGTTAGTATGAAGGCCTCATAGTCTCACAAACACAGACGTGTTCTTTTTTCTTTTTTTTTTACCAAGTTAATTAGAAAAAACACTTTGTGAAACTTTTCCAATTACTCAGTAATTCTGTGAAGCAGCATTCAGTCGAATTCATTCAAAATCAGATAAGTAACTTTGCTAAAGAATGTGGAGCACTTAAACCACCAGAGAGCTAACGGGGCCCAGGGAGAGGCGGCCCACACTTGACCCTGACGTTCACAATAACAACACGGCCTCAATTCCCATCCGCTCTCGGGGTGGGGGGCAAGGGGGGCCATTCTGGGTCGCGGCGTGTCCACTCTGATGGCTTTTAAAAAAAAGAAAACAAAAGAAGCTGCGGCCTTGTCTGCTTCTGTTAAGATTCACAGCTTTGACGCCGCAGTGTCACCTGAGGCTCCAATTAGCGACTTCTCACTCCAAAGACGCGCATGCAGACCACGTTCACACCTGCTGGTGCCGGACATGCGTCCACCGTTCTTTTTCTGGCTGTTTACCCGACCGCGGGCGGCCTCTCCTCCCTCGGAAACCGATGAATCCGGACCGGCCCCTCGCTGAGCCCCCCCCCCCCCCCCCCCCCCCCTCCCCCCCCGCCCTGGCGCCGCTTCCCCCTCCGCCGCTCCCCCCGGAACCGCC